>NC_041013.1:32391290-32562139 GCF_004193775.1 Glycine soja
TCCTTCCTCATCGTCTTGCCCAGGATAGTCGTCATAAGGCGGGAGTTGCCCCTCAAAAGTAGGGGCTTGGCTTAAATCTTCCGGGGTGTCACGGGGGGTGAAGTCTGGAGGCAAGCCATAAGGATAAGCTTGCGGACTATACCTTCGACCAAACACGGCCGTGTTTCTGTCTCGGCTCGGATTTAAAGCGGGTTGCAGCACCAGCTCCGCTTCCCTAACCGTACTGGAGGCGGTTGCCGTGGCTTTGTCCTCTATGGTTTTCTGGAGTTTTAACATGACCTCCGAGATGGAAGCCATTTGATCTTTTAAGGCCGATAGATCAGCCTTCATCTGTTCCTGCACGCCCTCTTCATTATCCATTTTTCTGGATCGAGTGTTATAGGGGTGCCTTGGTGTTTTCTTAGTTATGATGAATTTCCTAAAGAAATAAACAACGGTGAGTATGCCACCAAAACATGAATATGCAAATGGATGATCGGAGCACTTGGATCCACCCCAAGGTTTTTAGATAACATGATGAGTTCAGAACTTCTCATTTTATAAAAAGAACAAAGCTTTCATCTAGCCAAGATTATACAAAGGTATTACAAGAGAACCTAACGGTTTCTAATTATGTGGGCCATCAAATCTATCATGTGTTGACAGTAATTGATTAGCCCATGAATCTCCTCGGGGGCCGTGCACACTTTGGCCATGGCTTTTGCTTTGGCTAATAGACGCGGGAGGTCTTGACTTCCATTCAAAGTTAAGGTGAACCTATCCATCCACATAGTCGCTTCTTGATGCAATGCATCAATCACCCTCCCTCTTGCTTCTTTTTCGGCGTACACTTGTGCAAAATCCTCCACTAGCTTTTGTTCATGGGCCATAGACTGGTTCAATTCTTCCTTGTATTGCCCTATGATAGCTAGCATGCTTTGCTCCATGGCTTCCAAGTGTTGAGCCAAACTTCTTTTGGACCTCGCGCAAGCAACTAACTCCTCTTTTAAGATCATGCCATGCACCCGTGACCGATCTCTCTCCTCTCTTCGGAGCTTGAGCTCATTGTTGCTACCCCACAATGCTCCTCGGAATTTCTCTCGGCCATATTGACCGCGTTTTCCTCTTGTAACTCGGTGCACTCCTTCCGGATGTGTGTAGCAGCTGATTTGAACTTCTCCTTGGCGAGTCTTGCCTTCCCTAACTCTAATTTTAGAGCTCGGACTTCTTCATCTTCCTCCGGAGCTTCGAAGTCCTCCTCATCGATAACTTTCAACTTGGAGAGCCAATCTAACCCTCGCGTGTGAATTCTTAGTCATCCATGATAACCTCCGATGACGCCATTACGAATGCCCCTAAGCTCCTTGTCTTTCCTCAACGGACTTCTCCACGCCTTGTGGACTCTTTGTATCGCCTCGAGACTTTGTGCGCCTAGATTCCTCACAAGGAAAGGCGAAAGACTTTCTTCGGTTGGCGCTCCCCTCATGGGGTACCTTAGTTGTCTTATGGCGAGTACGGGATTATAATTAATACACCCCCTAGTCCCCATCAATGGAATATTAGGGTAGTCCCCACACGAGAAAAGAACTCCTTCATTTCCTTCCTTCCAACGAGGAAACCAATTGATCGCGCTGCCCCCTATCCCAGCCAAATGTTGGTCCCAATCGACTCTTCCTTTTTCGGCGCATGAGCGATAGCTTTGCAGCGGACACGGGTGTCTCGTGTCTTGTTGGAATAGGTGTGAAATCAACCACACACAGAGAGCGGGTAAACAACAGACAATCCGTGCACTGTTTTTCTCACACCTTCGGTCAAAGGTGTCAAACAAATCTGCCAAGATAGCCACCACTGGACTTTCCTTGCTATGGTGATATGCGAGGAAAGCATCAATGGCGGCTAAGTTTACCAAACCGTCGACGTTCGGGAAGAGGACAACCCCAAAAATCAGCAAAGCTAAAATATCTGCAAACGGGCCCCATTTCTCTTGGCTCGCCATATCCCTTGCCTTACCTTCCAAGTATTTCCGAGGCAGGCCCACTACGCCGTTCCGAGTTTGCTTCATGCGATCCAACTCCTTTGCTAAATCATCAACCACAGCCGCAATCTTGCTCAAGGAAGGAAGAAATCCGGAGAAAAGATACGATTTTCTCCCCCCAAGAGGGCATCCTAATATTTCCTCAAGCTCTTCAATAGTTGGTACCATTTGGAAGTCCCCAAACGTGAAACACCTCAACGGCTGATCATAATATTGGGCGAGGGATATGACAGCTTCCGTAAATACCTCCGCTGCGGCCAAATCTAGAATCTTCCCGTACACTTTGCGGAAGGCTTGCCTTTGGAGAGGTCCCATCAATCGTCCTAATTCCTTGAGGCTAGTGACATCTAGACTTTTAACCTTGACTTGATAAAACCTTTTACCGTTTTGATTTGTCCCCATCATTTACCTAAAAAAGGGGTGGATCAAGACTCTGACATGAATGATGCGATGCGTATGCATGAAACGGAAAGAAAACAAGAAAAAAAAAGGGTAATTCATACATACGAGACTGCAGAGATCCAACTTTAATGCTACGTTTTGGGCATGATGGCGCCTCAACGTAGTATTAAAAAGGTTACGTATTACTCTAAAGAAACCAAACATCACTAGCAAAACTATAAACTAGTGCTATTTACCAAAAAATGCATGAGAACGAATGGCACGGAGAGTGTTTGCTCCGTGCCCCTATTTTAGGGACCTATAGGACAATATCTAGGGGTCTCTAATAACTACTCCCCAACAATTCATAACTCACACGGCTGTTTTCTAGAGGTATCATCACTCAAGATAATAATATTGTGGCGGTATGGAATACCAGCGACAACACATTATAAAGAGAGAAAGCTCTAGACGAGGTTTCACTATTATCAAGTGTCGCAACCTACCCTTCGGCGGGAGGGCGACGCGAGACTCGCGGGATGCGTGTTCCACGAAAGGAATACGCGCGGAGTCACCACCAACGTTTATTCGAGGAAAACGTCGGAAAAACCGGAAAAGACGCGATCTACGAACTTTTAAGTTGAAAGGTTCGGGAGTTGTATTTACGCACGGGGAAGGTATTAGCACCCCACACGTCCGTCCCAAGGGACGGCAGCCTTTAATCGAATGTGCAAACATGACTTTGATTTTTTATGTTCCCTTTTTATGTTCTTATATCCTTTATACCCTTTTTATATTTTTTTCCTTTTTGTGGTCGACAAGGGTGTTTCCCTTTGCTCCTACGTATTCCTCAATTGCGATGAGGAAATCAGACCTACGTAGTTCTTTCGGAACAAAGTGTTTGGTTAAGTTGTTTTTGTCTTTTTTGCAAAATATGTTTTTATTGAACAAAAGGTCATTTAAGGTGTTGAACCATTAAACGGTCTTTTGATTTTGAAAGGGGAGAAACGTTAAGGCGTTGGACCATTAACGATCTCTTGTTTTTGAAAGGAGAGAAACGTTAAGGCATTTGGACCATTAACGATCTCTTGGGGTGGTCGACAAAAGCGGGGCTTTTGCTCCTACGTATCCTCAATTGCGATGAGGAAATCAGACCTACGTAGTTCTTGCAAAAGCGGTAAAGTTACATGTTGATTTTATGCTTTTGAACGGTCCATGTTAACCGATAAAAGCAAAGAGGACCGTTTAAGGCGTTGGACCTTAAAACGGTTTTTAGTGATTTTCGGACAAAACTTGATTTGCGAGTCTATTTTAGTCTTAGTTTCACTTTGGTTATTAATCAATTCATTCAAGGAAACTTCCAAAGAAAAAACGTCCGATTGATTTTTTTGTTTTATTTTATTCAAAGATATTTTGTTTATTTTATTATTATTTTTCAAGATATTTTGATTATTTTATTATTATTTTACTTTTTTTGGTTTAACCGAGGTTATAGCGTGAACGATCGGTTAGATTTCATTTTAAAAGTGATTAAATGAGATTACAACACAAATGATCGGTTGAAATTCATTTTATCATTATTTAGATGAGAAAACGGCTTAAATAAACGGTAAAAGCGCGTTAAAGACGGAAGAAAAGAAATCAAAAATAAAGATGAAAGCTTAAAAAAACAAGAAATGAATTGAAAGTCTCGGATTCGAAAACTTACCCGTTGAAGAACGAAGAACGGATGAAGAACGATGAAGAACGGACGAAAACCTTCACGGATTTGCTTACGGAAACATCTCGGAAGCGTTACGGAAGCACCTCGGCTTGGATTTTCTTCACGGAAACAATTTTTTTCACCCAAAACAGCTGAAATACATAGCCAGGGGGCTCAGGGATGAAGAACAGCCCCCTTCAGCCTTTTTATAGGAAAAAGGGGGAGGAGGTTGCCGCCCAGCTCGCCCAGGCGACCTTAGCTCGCCCAGGCGAGCTGAGTTGCTTCCTCCAGAAGCAACCCAGCTTCAAAAAACGTTCTGGAAGGCCCAATTCAAAATTTCGAAATTGCTATTTGCACCCCCCCAATTTTCATAAGTTCACCCCCCTCTTTCGGAATTTACGGAAAAGTTACGGAAGCCTTACGGAAGCATATAGGACTTGATTTTCTTCTTTTTTTCTCTTCCGTCTCACCCGTATTAAGTTAATTATGCTTATTTAGAGTTATGGGAATTTTACGAAAGCATTACGGGTGTCCCGGAAGCCCCGGAATCCCATTTTTCAACAAAACGGGGGGTGTGGTGGCCATCTAGCTCGCCCAGGCGAGCTCAGCTCGCCCAGGCGAGCTAGGTTACTTCAACCTTAAGCAAGAAATTGCCCAGAAACCTCTAGAAGGGCCCAGATTCGAAAATTACTGTTTGCACCCCCCATTTTACTAAATACACCCCCCTTTGGCTTTTTTTGGTGATTCTTTTTTCGTAAAGTTACGGAAACTTACGAATTTCGTAACGATACTTGTTTTCTTTCCGTAATGTTACGGAACCTTGCGGATTACATAATCATCCCCTTTTTGACTTACGGAATGTTACGGAACCTCACTTAATTATGCAACGATGCTTCCATTTGATTTTCGGTGTGTCACGGAAACTTACGGATTGTGCATCAATATTTTTTTTGGTTTTTCGGCATGTCCTGGAATTTCACAAATTGCCTAATGATGGATGCCAAGCACCTCACAAGGACCAAAGAAAGGTCGCATGTCATCAAGCAAAGGTCCCCGGACGAAATTAGGGTATGACATCAAGCAAGTCGGAGACCTAGCATGATGATAGATTCACCTCCACTCCTTAAATTCCCATGAACCCGGGTATAGGGCCCCTTTTCCTTTTTTACTCAAACCCGTGGGTGCTTAGAATGCAGTGTAAAGAATGCGAAATAGACAACAGTTATTTACATTTTACACAGTTCAACAAATGCACATACAAATTTTCACAAATCCACAATTCCTTAAAATAGGCCTAACTCACAAAAATAGTCCCCAGTGGAGTCGCCAACTGTCGCAACGTGTCCTTCGCGGGCGTGCGAGGGCAAGGCTCACGGGTGCGCTTTCCAAAGGAGGAAAGGTGCGCAGAGTCGCCACCAACGTTTATTTGAGGAAAACGTCGGGAAAACCGAAGGAAACCGGTCAAAATGAAAATTCTAAGTTCGGGAGTTGTATTTACGCTTGAGAAAGGTATTAGCACCTCTCACGTTTGTCTCAAAGGACAACAGCCTATTTTTCAGAATTGTGGAAATTGTGTTATCTTAACTTTATCCTACGTACCCTCCATCGAAGAGGAAATCAGACCTACGTAGTTCTTTCTTATGCGTGAATCAAGTGATTCTTTTTACTTGAAAGGTGATCATTTTAAGGCGTTGGACCTTAAAAATGATCCATTTTACTTGGTAAGAAACTGAAATGATAAACTTTGAAAACCCTATTTTTTGTGGACGAGCTTGACTAGGCGAGTCGATTTTAGCCTTAATTTCACTTTAGTTATTAGTCAATTCAATTAAGAATGAGAAATCCCAAAGAGAAAACGTCCGATTGATTTTTCGCTTTATTTTACTAAAAGGTATTTTTTTATTATTATATTATTATTTTACCTCCTTTTTTTATTTCCAACGTGGTTACGGCACGACCGAACGGTCGGAATTCATTTTAACCAAAATTAACGGATGATACAATTCAAACGATCGGTGGAAATTTATTTTATTTTTGGATTAGGCGAGAAATGACTTAAATAAATGACTTAAGCACGTCAAAAGGGGATATAAAAAGCGAATGAAAACGAGAATAAAAATACATGAAACAAAATGTGGACCACCACGGGTACATAGAATGAATTGAAAAGCTCGGTTTGAGGTACTTACCCATTGAAGACTGAAGAAAACGAAGAACGAACGATGAATGTTGAAGAACGGTCGAGAATCTTCGCGTAATTACTCACGGAAACGTTACAGAAGCGCCTCGGCTTGGATTTTCTTCACGGAAATAATTTTCCTCGGCAATTTCGAGAGAGAGAGAAGTGCCAAGAAGGCTGAACCATTTTCTTCTTCACTCTTCCCCCTATTTATAGCAAAATAGGGGAGGAGCTTGCCACCCAGCTCGCCCAGGCGAGCAAGGTTGCTTCCTCCAAAAGCAACAGCCTTCTGGAGGAAGGATCTGGAAGGCCCAAGTGGGCCAGATTGCTATTCATATCCCCCTTTTTTACTAAATGCACCCCCCTTCTACTTTTTTGGTAATTCTTTTTCCGTAACATTACGAAACTTCACGAATTTCGTAACGATACTTATTTTCCTTCCGCAAGGTTACAAATCCTTATGGATTATGTATTTACTCTTTTTTAGCTTTCGAAGAAGTTACGGAAACTCACGCATTGCGCAAAAACACCTCTTTTCAATTTCCGCCACATTACGGAACTTCACGGATCGCGCAATCCTGCTTCCTTTTGATTCCTGACACGTCTCGGGACTTCATTTATTGTGCAACAAAGGACGCCAAGTATCTCAAAGCGGCTAACCAAAGGTTGCATGTCATCAAGTAATAATCCCCGGACGAAATTAGGGTATGACAGTGCCCAATGTATGAAACGATTTAATCATTTCAATGTGCATTATGTAAGTTTAATTATTTATTTATTCATCCATGATGTTAGGTAATGTCACATGAACTAAGCGGGGGAATTTAAGATTTAATGTATCATGTGAGAGACATGTGACTTATTAATGACTAATAAATAATTAATTAATTGTTATATACTAAGTTGTAAATGGATTGAGCCTTAAGTGAAGCAATTTCTAAAGAAAACTACTATTTGATGGGAGTTGTGGTTATAAAGGGATTAATATCAATTAACATGAAATAAGGCTTCCTTCCTGACATTAGAGTATTTTCTCAACCCCAGCCGCCATCATGAAAGATAGAGAGAAAAGAAGGAAGAGTCAAAGAAAGTTATACAGAAACGTCTTAGAATGTCACGCAATGGTAATTTTGTAAATAACAAAAGTTATACGATGACGGTTTTAATAAAACCGTCTTTGAAATTTATCTCCTCATTCTTACGCACCTTCTTGTTTTGACGCTTAGTCTCCCATTCTCTTTCGTACACCCTTTCTTTGCGCACTCCAACCTCCTTCATGCCCTAGAAGCTTCTGTTGGCTCCCTTTTCAGCTCGGAGCCTCTCTCCCCAAACCCTAACCCTCTAATCATCGTCATCAGTGGCCCTAGCGGCGTTGGCAGGGATACCTTCATCGTGCGCCTCCGCGACTCCCATCGTGCCCTCCATTTTGTTGTCACTACCACCACGTGCCCCCGCCGCAAACCTTAACCCTCTAATCTCGTGGGAGAGGCTTAATTATAGCATAGACAAATACCACAAGACCAGACAAGAGCAATACAAAAATTACGAGAACTTTTCTCGCTCTCGTCACGACCTAGACAAGGTTACTCACTCTTTTGGTTGCAAATAAAATAAATGAATAGTTGAATACCACTTCCTAGCATTTTTTTCTAAACCTTTCTTTCTCATTTTTGGTTCGCAGGAGTGTTTGGAAGTGCAAAAGGGGGAAACTTTCTATGACTTCTTCAATACCAAGCTTGTCAAATCCAAAATTGTGCATTTTTAGGTAAAGACTTCGTTCATCCACAGTTATTATGTTGTAGATTTCAGAACAATTGGGGGTATTGGGGTCATTCATTTGGGATGTTATGCCTTTTATTGTTACATGTGGGGTATTATTATAATTAAATAACTTAAAACCATAAGCATGTGTTCATTGATCTGACATATTATCGTCTTTATTTTACTTTTTCTAATTTTTATAATAATTTTTTATTTTGGTTTTTAAGAACTATTTTCATCATCAGATAAATGGGTTATACCTACAGGGAGTTCTTACCGTTGTTCACAGTCGTACTGGTTGTGAGTTATTTGACTGAAAATTTTTGTTATGCATAATTTTGCTTTTCTAGTTTTGCGGGGCTATGTATTTTGTATTGTTCCTTTACATATGGATGGAATTAAAGGATACCTCTTTATATAAGGATTAAATGATTAATAAAGTCTCTCTGGTATTTTATATGTACAAATTCACAACCAAAGTTTAAGTTTGAGATGTTTTCAAGATTAATATGTGAAAACCTTTTTCTTCCATAGGAACATAATATATTATGTCAATAACTATTTTAGACAACTCTGTTCTGGGTTAAATTTATGCAATGTCTAGATTTTGTATTTTTTTTTTTAGAAAAAGAAATGAATCTTCTTTATGAAAATTCTTGATAAGGATGCTTCAGCAATTTCCTTATAATTTGCTTAAGGCTTTTATGCCAAAATTTTATTCACCAAACCCTTATATTTTGGGGTAAATGTTTTGCAAGGATGTTTTTTTCTATCCATTTTCACTTTGGTTGTTATTCGACTTTCTTTCTTAAAAAACAAAGGGAGTCAAATTTTCAAAAAAATTATCTCCAGTAGACACCAGATATTCTTTTCTACAGACAAGACAGTTTCATGTCAATTTTATGGATATGGATGCATCAAGGATATGGTATGACCTGACATTCATAAAATTTGGTGTTTTCCTGTGAACAGATTTTGTTCCATCTATATTAATGTGCTTTCTTGCAACATAACGACGGTGCACACACAACTCCTATCTACATCCGCATGCAACACTTTGGATTAGATGAGCAGAGCTTTTTTATTGACTTTGTTCCATCTTTTCCCAGAAACTAAAATAATGATCCTGTGTAATATTATACCAATACTGTTTCAAAGTAGAACTAGTAGAGTCTTACACTATTAAAGTTAGCCCACCGTAATTAGATTAATTTTCTTTAAATAAGCAATTTGTTTTGGACTTTGAAGCCAAATATTTTAGTTCTGGGTTTTCTTGTTGAATTCCCGGAGAGGAAAGCTTACAATGTTAACATATTGTCTTGTACTCTCTTTTTATTTTTGACAATGCAATTAACTTTCTTATTTACTACTAGGACTATAATGTGTAGAGCACTAGCTTATATTCACAATGTTGACAGATTGTCTTGTATTCTCATTTCTTCTATTTCTTATTTTTTAGATATGTAGAGCACTAACTTATATTCACAATTGTATTGGAGTGTCTCACAAGGACATAAAAATGATTATGCTTGCTTTCTTCTTGAAAATGAACAAACATCAGCATATAGAAAGAGGAAAATAAAAAGGAAACGTGAATTATACCATTGTCATGAATAAACTATCCTAAAAGCTTAAGCTATTAAGTGAAAACACATTAATATACTTAAATAAACTAATTGCTACCGATAAGTGAATAATAATCTTCTACATGTCAGCATCCTATTTTTTAAAGAATTAAAATAAAGTAGTATAAATATATAGTGTAAATAAATAAGTTACAGCCAGTTTTCTGGTGGAATTCCAAGTGGAGTGTCATCATGGACTAATTTGGCAGTGTTTTATGCAAGTAAGAACAATTTTAATGAAAGTATTCCATGACAGCTAACAGTTCTTCCTAAGTTAACAACCTTGTTGCTTGATCAAAACCAACTCCCTAGGGCACTTCCATTAGATATAATATCATGGAAATCCCTAGTAGCTCTAAATTTGAGCCATAACCAACTCTATGGGCAAATCCCTCATGCAATTGGTCAGTTACTTGCCCTTAGTCAACTTGATCTATCAAAAAATGAATTCTCTGGCCAAGTTCCTTCTCTACCCCCTAGACTCACCAATCTCAATTTGTCTTTTAATCATTTGACCGGGAGGAATTTGAAAATTCTGTGTTTGCTAGTAGCTTTTTGGGCAATTTTGGTCTTTGTGCTGATACCCCAGCACTAAACCTTACCTTATGCAATTCTTGCCTTCAAAGAAAAAACAAAGGCTCATCTTGGTCTGTTGGTTTGGTTATAAGTTTGGTGATAGTAGCCTTGTTACTGACCATTTTGCTATCACTCTTGCTTATTAGATTTAACAGAAAAAGAAAGCATGGATTGATTAACTCATGGAAGCTCATTTCCTTTGAGAGGCTTAATTTCACAGAATCAAGCATTGTCTCATCAATGACAGAACAAAACATCATTGGTAGTCGTGGATAACGTATAGTATACCGCATTGGTGTTGGTTCAGGCTATGTTGTTGTAAAAAAGATTTGGAATAACAGAAAGTTAGAAAAGAAGCTCGGAAACTCTTTCCATGCAGAAGTTAGATACTGAGCAATATTCATCATACCAACATTGTGAGATTGATGTGTTGTATCTCTAATGAGGATTCTATGTTCCTTGTGTATAAGTATCTTGAAAACCACAACCTAGATAAATGGCTGCACAAGAAGATTAAGTCAAGTTCAGTAAGTAAAGTGGTCCTTGATTGGCCAAAGAGGTTGAAAATAGCCATTGGAATTGTTCAAGGTTTGAGCTATATGCACCTTGACTGTTCACCACCTGTGGTTCATAGAGATATAAAAACAAGCAACATCCTTTTGGATACTCAATTCAATGCAAAAGTTGCTGATTTTGGAGCTAAGATGTTAATCAAGCCAGGGGAACTTAACACCATGTCAGCTGTGATTGGCTCATTTGGCTATATTGCTCCAGGTGAGTGAATTTCAATATTTTTGTTTCCTAAATTTATTTGCTTTTGTTTAATCTTTTTGTTTCCTGACTAACAAATATATTGCTCTTGCTTAGCTATATTCTCTGTGTAGATAGAGCAAGGAAGCCAAGAACAAAACATTGTTTCTTCAAATTGGATTGTGGCCAACTCAAGAAAGAACGAGTTGTTAGAGTGACGTTAAAAGCTGAAACTTCTAAATTTAAGGTAAACAATTTTTCTTCTTTTTTTTTTAGACCAAGAAACAAACTAACGATTTATAGTGTGGTACTATATCATCAAGCTGTGGCCTAAATAGTTGGGTTCTTAATTTATTAATTTATGCATCCACAAATGGTTCAAGACTAGAATAATTTATTTTTATCTTTTAGCATTTTTTTTTTGCAACCAAGAAAATTTCATTTGACCGAGATTGGATTGACCATAATGATGACTCTAAACCCATCTTCTCTCATTTCTCTGTATGTTGTACCCTAACTAAGTGATAGGTTAGAGAGACCCACCAAGGAGAATCAAACCCAGATATCCTTTAAATTTATACCAACAACAAAGGTATCAGGAATAAGGAATGTATATCCCTCGGTGTAGACATCCAACTTCTGTTTCATGGGCAAACTCCCATTGACGTAACCTTTTTGAAATTTTTTATTTCACATATTCTTCTTGTTTCTAGACTCTACATGTTATCAAAGTTCTTGTTTTGCTTAATATTCTTATATTTCTAAGCATATACATGCTTAATTATCCATTTTTGGTCTCCCCAAGTCCAATTTTTAGTACTTCATTAATAATTGAAAGAAGACTATTATAAAATAAAGCCATAATGAATTTGTTGGTCTTTCTAGTTAGTCTGTATACCTTTTCACTCGGGCCTTGACAAATTGCTAACTGCATTCGTTTGTTTGCAAGGTAGTAATTGATAACTTTTCTACTTCTTGATGTTAATATTTATTGTTTCTCATTTGATATAGCTATACACCGACTACATGAGGAGCTTCAGAGATAATATGAAAGATTTTCTTGAATCTGAGCTCACGATAGACATTGAAGTAGGGCTTGGTCCTGCAGGAGAACTTCGATATCCTTCTTGCACACAAAATCTGGGGTGGGTATTCCCGGGTATTAGAGAATTTCAAGTGAGTTTGGAGCTTTTTGTTTGTAGCTATTTATGCATATATAGTTCCATGGAATATTAGGTCTACTAAAACAAATAAGGTTTAAGCTCAACGGTATATATTTATATACCAATTAAAACAAGCCTTCAATTCTCGAACTTCTCTACATACGTCTGAAATATTGCAGTGCTATGACAAATATATTAAAGATGATTTCAAAGGGGCTGCAACAAGGGCTGGCCATCCTGAACGGGAGATGCCAGATAATGTTGGAGAATTGAATGATGCACCTGAATCTACAAAAAATTTCAAGTCAAGGGGAACTTATCCAACAAAGAAAGGGAAATTTTTTCTAACATGGTATTCCAACAAATTATTGATTCATGGTAATGAGGTCTTGGATAGAGCTAACAATGTATTTCTAGGTTGCAAAGTGAAGTTAGCAGCAAAAGTAAACTCTTAAATGCATACAATAATTTAGCAAGGGCGTTTTCTTTGCATGAATCAGCTAACGATTTCTTATAAAAACAGGTTGCTGGAATTCATTGGTTGTATAAATCAAAGAGTCATGCATCAGAGCTTACTTCAGGATATCAAAACTTAAATCATAGAGATGGATAAAGACCCATAGCAAGAATGCTTTCCCGACACAAGCTGTTTTAAATTTTACATGTCTTGAGATGAGAAACCATGAGCAACCAATTGAAGCCCAAAGTGGAGCCCAAGAACCTTTCCAGCAGGTAATATATTACAACTTAATTTCCAATCTAATTCTTTCTCCACAAAATCAAGTGATTTTCGGATATATATATATATATATATATATATATATATATATATATATATATATATATATATATATATATATATATATATATATATATATTCAAAGTTCCAATTCCATGACACACATATACGTAATTGTATGAAACAAGTTATTCACAATATATTAACTTTGTCCCTCAATATAACATTCTTTAAAAAATAATTATTCTTTGTTATAAGATTTTTTTTTTAAATTATCTTTTGTATTAATTATTTTTTTATCAAAATATCTTTAATTACTTTACAATAAATGCTATAAATTGATAAGATAATTTCATTCTCTTTCTTATATGAAGAAAAATATTAACACAACTTAATTAATTAAGTAGAAAATAATTAAGTGAAAATAGAAATGATGAGTTCCAATATTTTCAAAGGTAAATTTGAAAAAATAATATATATTATTACAAAATTAATACTATTAATTAATTTTTTTAAAGGGGGTAAATTAGTTTTAAAAAATTATATTTAAAAATCAAGATAATAATATAGAGATTAAATTACCATTATGATATTTTATGTTTTTTTTAGTTCTAACTAATTATTTATCTTTTAAAATGTTGATTTTAATTCTTTATCATTTTAATTTGGAATGTGCTTCTCATATCTCTCCCCTTTTCTTCTTCCTCCACAAATAATATGTAGCTCCCTCCTGTTTACTCTTTCAGTTTCTCATGTCACTTATTATATTATAATTTATATTTTGATATTTTACTTTTAGTGATTAATATTATTTGAGTTGTTAATTTATAGGGCTTGTTCACAAATTGTGGTGATGTTGGAAGTACCGTAAGCTCTACTGAGTTTGTATTTTTGCATGTTAACTATATTTTATGTGATTTTAATAGTTAATTTTGGGTGTTGGCCGTTTTCTAATTGTAATTTTTGTGGATTCTTTTTGTTGATATATCCCTTAAACATAATTTTAATAGCCCTGTCTTTCAATAATTTCGTGGTGTAAATGCACTTTAAAAAATGACATCTAAAACAGATTGATTAGAACTTTTTTCATTAAATTAATTTTTTAAAAAAAATACATTCTAAGACAATTCTTAGAAAAATCAGTTTTCCCAAAAACCGTCTTAGAATCTTCAATTTTTTTAAAAAAAAGACATTCTAAGATGATTCTTTGAAAAACTATCTTAGAAAATATACTTTCAAAGACAATTTTTGGAAAAATCGTCTTAGTATCCTCATTAATTTTTAATTTTTTTAAAATGATTCTAAAACGATTCTTTTAAAACCCGTCTTAGAAGGGTACCCTTCTAAGACGATTTTTAAAAGAACCCTCTTAGAAAGGTATCCTTCTAAGATGATTCTTAGCTAACAACCGTCTTAGAAGGGTACCTTTTTCTAAGATGGTTTTTTATTGAACCATCGTCGAAAGTCAAGACTTTCAACGACGTAGGCTTCAAAGACGGTTCAAAAACATCTTTGAATGACGTTTAGAACTATCTTTGTATGTCTTGTTTCTAGTAGAGTTTCTCTCAAGAAAATCAAAGTACATTGGAGGAAGTATCACTATTGAGAAAGGTACGCATCGTTTATCTATTAATTGTGACAATCATTGATTTCAAAATTCTGTTTGATTTTATATTATTACGATTCTTAGAAAAATCATTAAAATTTATATCAGTCTTTGCAACAACTCCAACACCACTATCACTACTAGAAAAAAGATTTTTACGTCGTTGGATTTAAGATGATTTTACCAAAACCGTCTTAAAAAATTATACAATGGCATTTTTGTAATTAATAGAACTCTTTAACGACAATTTTTTGGAAAAACCATCATTAAGCTTTGTGAGTTAACAAAGGTTTTTCTAAAACTGACATGGTTGTTTCTCTAAAAGTCAAAAGTTTTCTAAAATAATCGTTATCAGTCATCACTGATGAAAGAAATTCTCACTCTCGCGTCCAAGCCTTGCTACCCTGAAACCTCTCAGTCTTGTGTCGTCGTGGTTTCACCATTGTTCTGTCATGTCGCACCACCACTGTCATGTTCTTGTGTCATCGTCAACGTTGAAGGTGTGAACACTGACTCTCGCTTTCGCCTTAGCCACACCGCGACGTCGAAGGTAAGAACCCCTAACCATTGACAAGTTTCACTAAATGCTTGTTATATGCTGGTAGATCTAGTCCAGTAACTTAGTTATTTCAAATGATTATAAAAATTTCATTGACATTTCTTGTATTCCCAACAAAGGAAATTCGTACACTTCAGAAAATGGTTGTTATCAAAGTCAAAAATATGGTAGTTTGGTAGACTAGAGAATTCTTTTTTGTGATTGTAAGTGGTTATTTAGCTTGCATGCTGCTTTATTCGGCTAGGTGCGAAAAGTTAAGTTCCAAGAGGAAGAGGGATATTTTGGTTAAAAGCAAACAAAGTTAAAATTCTTGTAAGCTATAATTGAAGCCATGCCATGTGAAGCAAATAATGTGGAGAAAAAGATTGATTAAGGTTAACTTAAATAGTTGTTTGGTTGTTCCACTTCCACCCCTTTATTTAGTTTTAGAAAATTAGTTGCATGTTACTAGAATCTTGGCTAACTCAATTAAAAATTATTTACTTTTGATTTTGAAGCAACTATAGAGTAATATTGAATGAACATAATAAAAATTGTCCTACATGGTTTTTTGACATGCATGCTTGCATCACGGCTAATATATTTTTTATATATTCTGGTTTGATTTCAACCAGCATAAATTTATTGTCACATAGCTATGGAACTGGTTTAGGTTGGTTAATACTGCAGAAGCCTCTTAGGTTGCTTATTAGTAAATGTTTATCTTTTAGTAAATAATTAATTAGGAGCTAATATGTGGTCCTGCTTTGAATTGAATAATTAGTTTTTTCTTTATCATCTGTAGGATGTTCTAGTTTTTCTTTGAATCTCAAAGCAGTAAGAATGATCATGTTGTCATATGGATGACTAGAGAACCAGGATGCAACAGTGAACTAACTTTGTTTTATGAAAATGGTCATTTTAAGCTTACCAAGAACTTCTTTCTTGTGTGGAATGACTATGGTTGGGACAAGGTACGTAGATATTAACTCCCTTTGTCTTTTTCTCACTCATATATAATCATTATGTGACAAACCCTATCAAATTTTATGTGTTGTGCTTATGCTCATTCCATGCACAATGTCTATCAAGAAAAAAATAAACAAACTAATTGATACTATTATGTATATTCTTGTCTACACTCTTATGCTATAGACTTTAACTAGCTCAAAGAATAAAGTTAATACACTACTTGTTTTCTTGTTGGCATCAATTCAGTGTTTTATTGTTTTGTAGGCATCAAATCTCATATTTGTATACCAACCCATTATTGGGACAAGGTTCACCTATACTTATAATGAGAGTGACATTCGCCATGATGAAGAGGGTGTTAGCAGTGATTTGTATGACTCCTTGCAGGTAATTCTATTTGATATCTAATAAAAGAAAATAATTTCATATTAAAATCAAACTCAATCATATATGTACGTTATATAATTACTCATATTGAGTGGTTAAACTTGATTCACCTTTGGTGAGTTATACATAAATTAAAAATGCAAGATAGTGTACATACCATCTAAATTTCAAGTTATATGTTAGACTTTGCCATTGTTCATCATAAGATATACTCAATTTTACAATAATGACAAGCATTTTTCAAGGAGCACCCTCAATTCATTAAGAGGATGTGATGGGTGGTTGAGATTTGGGATGGAGAGAAACCTTGTTGGGAGAGGTTGCAAAGGATTCCTACTATATATCGACATGAATGTCAGGCATGTAATTTAGAGCTTGTTAATCTTGTAGAATATATAAACCTTTTTTGACATGTTTTTTTTAGAAAAAAAATTATGATTTGATCATATGACATTCATGTTTGTTTGAGTTATAGAATTTTCTTTTTGTTCAGATAAATTGGTATAATATTCAGTTTAACTTAGCAAAAAATTGCATTTATCATTCTTTTTGGAGTGATACATTGACTCATCAATTGACAGTTATTTGTGGGAAGAATGGAAAGAGAGGCAGAAGGATACATGTGGAGTAAACCTTTCATCAAGATTCTTGAATACGCATTTTCTCTTAGTCTCGGTATTACATGCTAACATTTTCATGACTTTTCTATTAGAAACACTAAAATGGTCATTCTTTAAAAGATTTCTTACTATTAATTGTGAGTATTTCTCTTCTTGATGATGCTATGTTTTTGTGACAAAATGTCCTTGACAGTCACTGCAACAAGATAACTTGTTTGATTATGGTCTCTTTCTACTTCACAGTATAGAGCTCTTCCTGGATGAAGCTCCATTTAATTTCAACCCATTCAAACTAACCAAGCTCTCCAACTTTGTAAGTGATTTTCTCAACTTCAACTTATTTTTTTTAAAAAAAATTATACTTTGTCTTGATTTTCTTTATAAATTAAATGTTGCTTCTCTGTCAACTATTTTAGTTCCTCACCAAGTCAATATATTATGTCATAAAATTTCAAGAATAACTAGTAAATTCCATAATGATTCATATTGTTTCTTATATGGATTTAAATTTAACCTATCATAACTTGAAACTTTCTAGTTCAATTTGGATTGGTTTTATCCTGTGTAGACTTCTCTCAAGCAAGCTTTTATCCAGATGTTAATCTTTGAACTTGCGGAAAACAAAAACCACAATTGGCATGAAGGTTTTCCCTTTGACTACAATGAAAACCATTTCTATTCACAAAATAATGAGAACAAAACTAACAGCCTTTGTCCTGAAGTCAATGGGGACTCATCAATTTTCCCATTTTGTCCATGAAATGAAATTCACTCTATTGTCAGCACCATCCTCTTTGGATCCTCAATCTTTTAATCCTTTAGACATGGTTCTTAAGGAGCATTTTGAACTAGGGCTATAGCTAGTTGGAACTTCACTGGGACATTGCCAATCTTTTGACCAGCAATCATCTTATCATTATCTCAATGGTTCAATTTTTTCAATGAAGGTATCTACTTGTGTGTTCGTCTGCACTTGCATGTCTTGTGAGTTTTTTTTTTCTAACTTTCCTTAGAGCATGCAGCCTCATGCTTCTGTAGACTTCTGTGATTCTAGTAGTTGATACTTGGACTAAACATCTAACTTAAATTTTTCATAGCCTTGATTATCATTAGGATCATATTTTAATTTATACAAGTATAATAACAAAATTTTATGATGGATCAAGTACAAATGGTGTTATTAGTCTACAAGTGACTATGAAAAATGTTTTGTGTTATTATTTGTAGATCAAATTCTTTACAAGCTACATTTTTTCATCCATACGTTTTAGTGGTGATGCTAGTGATCATTTGAACATTTCACATCAAAGTGCCAATGTCTAGTTGTTTGGATTCAATAGAATGATCCCATGCATAGGATTTTTTTGTCAATAGAACTATCACCAATAAGGGCTTTGTGCTAATAAAACTAACCACATGAGGGAAAATGATAGAGTAGAAACTCATGGTTACTTAACTAATTTCCCTGTTCTATTTTTTGTATTTTCACAGGATGACATTGTTCTCAATGAGGAGCTTATGCATATAATGGCAAATCCCAACTTTCAGCAAGTTGCTCAAGTTTCACCACAATCATTTTCATTGACATACATAACTAGGGGTTGTGAGACGAAGATTTGTCACGACCAAGAAACGTTATACAATCAAAGCACGACAAGATTGAGCCATTTCTAGCTACACCAAGTTGTGCATCAAATGACTCAGACATAGAGATCACTGAAAATTTCCCAACTAGAAATGAAACAAGATCATCTTATGAAGATGAATGAGGTGAAAACAATAATACAACCATAGAAAGCTACTTTGAGCATTTTTCTGAAATTCTTGGTTCTCTCATGGAAAATTCTCAATGGCCAAATACAATTTGTGTTGGCCACAACAATGGAGATCAACATTTGTCTTATATATAGTCAGAGCATAACAAGACTAAGTCATCTTAAGCTACATCAACTCATGCAAAGGTGAAGTGATGGACTTCTCCTAAAAGAATCCAATTTGTACATGGTTGTGTTGTCTTCATATAATTTTGAATTATTTTTAGGTTCTACTTTGCCAACATTTGAATAGTTCTATGTCTGAGTTCAAAAGTATATACATTGATTACCATCATCATCATACTAAGAATATTAGGAGGTACTAATCACATTAATACCTTTTATGACTGACAAACACTTGATTATTGCTATAGATTTTGTTTTGCCAAAGCTGCTAACCAACGTTATATCAGTGATTGTGTGCTGTTAAAAATTTGCATGCAAGCATCAACAGGTTTTGTTAGTGGTACTGCTCTTGGAATGGCTTGTGGTCCTACATTAGCTAGCATATTGCAAATTAATTTTAAAATTTCCAAGCTTACATTTAATCAGAATACCTTGCCCAGGTGAGTTATGGTTGTTGCTTGGCTGATATATCTTGTATGGTTGTGGATCACTTTTAAGGAACCTTCTTATGAAGCCGAAGAGGATCACACACCATATTAATCAAATGATGATACTAAACTTATATTACATTAGCTTGTTACTTATTGTTTTTTGCTACAACTTTCTAACATTATAGTTTTACCAAAAATACTGGATTTTATTTATTTATTTATTTGGCTTAACATAGTTAATCAAACAGCATGTTGATTGAATTCAAAATTATTTGACAACAAATAACACATTCTAAGAAGGTTTTGTGAAAAACCGTCTTAGAAAGTAGACATTCTAAGATGGTTTTTAGAAAAACCATTTAAAAATGTGTACTTTCTAAGATGGTTTTTGAAAATCCATCTTTCATTAACATTTTTTATAAAAAAAATACATTCTAAGACGGTTTAACAACAATCGATGTAAAAACAAATATTCTAAGACGATTTAAAAACCGTTGTGGAAAGTGTACACCTTCCACGACGACGAAATCAAAGACGGTTCAAAATCATTGTGGAAAGGGTAATAAAACTATCTTTGAAAGACAATTTTGTAATAGTGAGTGTTATGCTACTAGCATTATCATGCTACATTGAACGGTTCTGTAGAAGCAAAGCTTCATGGTGAATCAAAGGTGATTCAAAGGAGTTTTGATGATAACAAAAGATGATGACAAAGGTGATGACAAAAAGCTCAAAGATCAATCAAAGAACAACTCAAGTGAATCAAGAACAATTCAAGAGTTCAAGATAAGAATTAAGAAGAATTCAAGACTCAAGAAGAAAGTTTAGAGTCAAGAATCAAGATCAAGATTCAAGACTCGAGATTCAAGAATCAAGAGAAGGCTCAATCAAGATAAGTATGAAAAGTTTTTCTCAAAAGTTGAATAGCACATGATTTTTCTCAAAACATGTTTACCAAAGAGTTTTTACTCTCTCGTAATCGATTACCAGATTGTTGTAATCGATTACCAGTAGCAAAATTGTTTTGAAAAAGTTTTCATATTGAATTTACAACGTTCCAATTAATTTCAAAAAGCTGTAATCGATTACAATGTTTTGGAAATCGATTACCAGTGCCTTTGAACGTTGAAATTCAAATTTAAATGTGAAGAGTCACATCCTTTCACATAAAAGCTTTGTGTAATCGATTACACTGATTTGGTAATCGATTACCAGTGTTTGTTTCTGAATAAATCAAAAGATGTATCTCTTCAAAAGGTTTTTGACTTTTTCAAATTGGTTTTAAGTTTTTCTAAGAGTTATAACTCTTCTAAATGGTTGTCTTGACCAGACATGAAGAGCCTATAAAAGCAAGACTTTGTTTTGCATTTTCATTAATTCATTCTTTCAATCTTGAACACTTTTTTACAATTATTCATACAATCCTTTACAAGCCTTGAATCTCTTTGAACTTCTTCTTCTTCTTTGTGCCAAAAGCTTTCTAAAGTTTTCTAGTTTTCTAAACCTTGAAAACTTGTTATATTCATCTTTTCATTCTCTTCTCCCTTTGCAAAAAGAATTCGCCAAGGAATAACCGCCTGAATTCTTTGTGTCTCTCTTCTCCCTTTTCCAAAAGAACAAAGGACTAACCGCCTGAATTCTTTTGTGTCTCCCTTCTCCCTTGTCAAAGAATTCAAAACGATACAGTCTGAGAATTCTTTTGATTCTTCTCATTCCCTAATACAAAAGTGTTCAAAGGACTAACCGCCTGAGAATTCTTTTGTATCCCCATTCACAAAGTATCAAAGGTTTAACAGCCTGAGATCTTTGTCTTAACACATTGGAGGATACATCCTTTGTGGTACAAGTAAAGGGTACATCTACTTGGGTTTGACTGAGAACAAGAGAAGGTACATCTCTTGTGGATCAGTTCTAGTGGAGGTACATCCACTAGGTTCAAAGAGAACAAGGGAGGGTACATTCCTTGTGGATCTTTGCTTGTAAAAGGATTTTTACAAGGTTGAAAGAAATCTCAAGGACCGTAGGTCGCTTGGGGACTAGATGTAGGCACGGGTTGTTCCTGAACTAGTATAAAAACTCTTGTGTGTTTATTTCCTTCTTCTCTACTCTTTTACTTTCCGTTGTGCATTTAATTTCTGCTTTTACTTTCTGTTTAGTTTCTCTTCTACTCCTCATTCTCTTAACAACATGGTAAAAGCCTTAGAAGAGTAAATTTTTTAATTAGTAAAGGTTTAGGAATAATTAATTCAACCCCCCTTCTTAATTATTCTGAGGCCACTCGATCCAACAAGTGGTATCAGAGCAGATTTCTTGTAGAAAGTCTAACAACTTCAAGATTAATGGCCTCTTTAGATTCTTTGTGTTTCAAAAGTATTTTCAGGAACAACTTATTCCAAGATCATGATGAAGACCAAGTCAAATTTTGTCTCATGACAAAATCTCATGAAAACAACAAAGAAGAATCTGTAAGGAAGAAGTGATACATTGACAGTGGATGTTCCAAGCATATGACGGGAGATGTATCCAAGTTTACAACCATTTCCCCCAAAAGTGGACATGTTACATACGAAGACAAAAATATTAGTAAAATCTCAAAAGAGGTAACATCTAAGCCATCTCTATGAATTAAGGTATGATTAGTATTTATAAGTTATTTTTGTGGCAAATAGAAATTAATTGTTAAAATTGTTTGATTGTGTTTACAATGATTAAATAACTATATTTATTATGTATGATTAATTGAATTTTGTTTGAATTGATTAATGCTTGAATTGCTTATGTTTTGTTTCTAAGACGATTAGATTATGTTAAAAAATTAAAAAAAAATGTTTTGACATGTTAATATAATTGAATAATTACCATGATATGTGTTGATGATTGTTATTTGATTATGTTAAAATTTATTATGATTAATTAATTATATTTAGTTTAAAGAATTTCTATATACATGATTGATCTTTTGTCTTTGGTAATTGTGTTCAACTTTTTAGAAGTTTGAAAATTAAAATTTGAAAGTTATTGAAGTTAAAAGTTGAAAATAGAAGTTGGAAGTTGAAAATGGAAGTTACTAGAAATTAAAAGTTGAAAATGGAAGTTGAAAATTAGAAGTGGAAGTTATTGGAAGTTGGAAGTTAAAATTTGAAATTTGAAATTTAATATTTTAAATTTAAATTTGAAATTTAAAATTGAAATTTAAAAAATTTGAAATTTGAAATTTTTTTAAGTATTATGCATAGTTAGTTGATTGTTAATTAAATTTAATTAATTTGAAATGATTGATTGTTCTTGAAAGCTATTATGATTTTTTATATTTAAAAGTTATGTTGATTATTTTGATAATATATATTTTTAAAATAATTATGCATGATTTTTTATGTAATATGTGATTAGTCATTTATGAATGGTTATGTATGATTTTATATCTCTTGTATGATTCTTGCATATTTTTTAATATGACATGAGAATTACTTGCTTAAAGTTCATTCATAAAGTTTTTCAAAATCCATTATATTATATTTATTTATTTTTATATAAGAATTTTCATATATAAAGTACCTTTTTGATTCTAAAAAATGTGTTATCAAGTATGAGCATGATAAAGATATTGAGCATGTAGGTTTCAGAGAAAATAATGATTACATGATTGATTGAGTTCTTTGAACTTTCTAAGTTTTTAAATTATCTATAACAAATCTGAATGTTTGATAATGTCGTGATCTATATCCTTCAATTCTTGTATAATTCTTGTTTGATATGTTTGAATTACTTGATTGATTGTTCAAAATATTTTTTATGCTTTTCAAAATTATTATATTTTATTTCAAATAAAATCATTTTGATGTGATGAAACAATCTATATTAATAAGAACTCATCTTGGTAAGTGTTGATAGTCAATTAGCATTTAGTCTTAAGAAAAAAGGTGACTGTATTCTTAAAATTTATAGATACTAAAAACCAACTTGCAGACATCTTCACAAAACCACTAACCAAAGATTCTTTCTACACCATTAGAAGAGAATTAGGACTTCTAGATGCAAGTGACTTAGACAAATGATTTATGTTTTGATGACTTATGACTTATTTGTTATTTATGCACATATGCTTCTATTATAATGTGAGGATGATTTATTATCTTGTTTGATTTTTATAAGTTTTTCTCTCTTGCATGAATACATTTATTGTATGTTTTTATATAATTTGACATTATTAGATTTTTGTCAAAATTATATTAATATGCTAAAATAATTGAGATAAGTAATGAGTTACCATGTATGTGTTCATAACTAATTTTTGTTACTTAGAATTAAGTTTTGATTCTTTGATAATAGATTTAGATTATAATTATATTTTGTTTTTTAAAACCTTGTATTTGGCTATATTTTTATGACATTTGAACACTTAAGTTTTTTTTTAATACTTGCTTAGTATGACTGAACATGATGATTATATTGACTTGCTCTTGGTTGTTTATGATTGTGTGTTTTAAACTTAATTACTTTAATAATATATGACTAGTGGTATGTACTTACATTTGATATTGTGTTTTATATTTTTTTTAATTATTCATATATGTTTTATTTGAATATTATGAATGACTTTCTGGATTATATGATATTCTATGAAGTATTATCTTTCTAAGATTGATGAATGGTTAAGTTATCTTGTTTGATTGTTTTCTATTCTTTTGTATGACATTTATGTATGGTTTCTATATTTCTTACCTTTCTAAGTTTGATGAATTTATCTTGTTTAATTGTTCTCTATTCTCTTGTATGATTAGTCATTTATGTATGTTTTATATTTGTTACGCACTTTGGCTTTTTGTTGATGCCAAAGGGGGAGAGAAATAGGGATTAAATCAAGAACTCATATAATTAAATAACTTAATTTCAAGTGAAGCATAAATTCAAAAACAAAGGGGGAGAATTTATGTGAGTGATCGACTTGGAAAAAGTGTGTGTGTGTGTTTCTTGATTTCAGAAGTTGTCATCATAAAAAAGGGGGAGATTGTAGAAGCAAAGCTTCATGATAAATCAAAGGTGATTCAAAGGAGTTTTGATGATAACAATGATGATAACAAAAGATGATGACAAAGGTGATGACAAAAAGCTCAAAGATCAATCAAAGAACAACTCAAGTGAATCAAAGATCAATCAAAGAACAACTCAAGTGAATCAAGAACAATTCAAGAGTTCAAGATAAGAATTTAGAAGAATTCAAGACTCAAGAAGAAAGTTTAGAGTCAAGAATCAAGATTCAAGGTTCAAGATCTCAAGAATCAAGATTCAAGGTTCAAGATCTCAAGAATCAAAATCAAGATTCAAGACTCAAGATTCAAGAATCAAGAGAAGGCTCAATCAAGATAAGTATGAAAAGTTTTTCTCAAAAATTGAATAGCACATGATTTTTCTCAAAACATGTTTACCAAAGAGTTTTTACTCTCTGGTAATCGATTACTGGTAATCGATTACCAGTAGCAAAATTGTTTTGAAAAAGTTTTCAAATTGAATTTACAACGTTCCAATTAATTTTAAAAAGCTGTAATCGATTACAATGTTTTGGTAATCGATTACCAGTGCCTTTGAACGTTGAAATTCAAATTCAAATGTGAAGAGTCACATCCTTTCACATAAAAGCTTTGTGTAATCGATTACACTGATTTGGTAATCGATTACCAGTGTTTGTTTATGAATAAATCAAAAGATGTATCTCTTCAAAAGGTTTTTGACTTTTTCAAATTGGTTTTAAGTTTTTCTAAAAGTTATAACTCTTCTAAATGGTTGTCTTGACCAGACATGAAGAGCCTATAAAAGCAAGGCTTTGTTATGCATTTTCATTAATTCATTCTTTCAATCTCGAACACTTTTTTACAATTATTCATACAATCCTTTACAAGCCTTGAATCTCTTTGAACTTCTTCTTCTTCTTTGTGCCAAAAGCTTTCTAAAGTTTTCTAGTTTTCTAAACCTTGGAAACTTGTGCTATTCATCTTTTCATTCTCTTCTCCCTTTGCCAAAAATAATTCGCCAAGGAATAACCGCCTGAATTCTTTTTGTGTCTCTCTTCTCCCTTTTCCAAAAGAACAAAGGACTAACCGCCTGAATTCTTTTGTGTCTCCCTTCTCCCTTGTCAAAGAATTCAAAACGACACAGTCTGAGAATTCTTTTGATTCTTCCCATTCCCTAATACAAAAGTGTTCAAAGGACTAACCGCCTGAGAATTCTTTTGTATCCCCATTCACAAAGTATCAAAGGTTTAACAGCCTGAGATCTTTGTCTTAACACATTGGAGGATACATCCTTTGTGGTACAAGTAGAGGGTACATCTACTTGGGTTTGACTGAGAACAAGAGAGGGTACATCTCTTGTGGATCAGTTCTAGTGGAGGGTACATCCACTAGGTTCAAAGAGAACAAGGGAGGGTACATCCCTTGTGGATCTTTGCTTGTAAAAGGATTTTTACAAGGTTGAAAGAAATCTCAAGGACCGCAGGTCGCTTGGGGACTGGATGTAGGCACGGGTAGTTGTCGAACCAGTATAAAAATTCTTGTGTGTTTGTTTCCTTCTTCCCTACTCTTTTACTTTCTGTTGTGCATTTAATTTCCGCTTTTACTTTCTGTTAAGTTTCTCTTCTACTCCTCATTCTCTTAACAACATAGTAAAAGCCTTAGAAGAGTAAATTTTTTAATTAGTAAAGGTTTAGGAATAATTAATTTAACCCCCTCTTCTTAATTATTCTGAGGCCACTCGATCCAACAGGTTCAACCTTCAATTTGTAGTTATGAATCGTATTGTCATCTTTGAGCTGGATCTCATTTGATTCCACCAAATAAACTCAAATAAGTAAGGCTTTCGAGTTCAAATAATGAATTTGAAAAATCACCTTGCAGTTTGTTATTAGAGAGAGACAAACATTTCAAAGAATAAGATAATAATTCACTTAAGGCAAAGAATGACACCAGCGTGGAATTGTTCCATTTAACATGTTAAGAGACAAATATATTGAAGCACTAATTTTGAAAGTTGATTGAATAATGAAGAGGGAATCAGTCCATCAAAATTGAGTTAGCTATAGATTAAATAATGATGAGGAAATCGGTCCATCAAAATTGCAACCCGAAAGATTTATTATATTAGGAAACTTCAATTGGCCAATGGAATCGGGAATGCCTCTTGAGAGTTAACAAAGATAAACAAGTACCTTAGTGAAGTACTCTCATAAGATAGGATGAGCTTAGAGAGATCCAAGTAGATGACTTAAATACTATGTGATTTAGATATTATCTTTTTATTATTATTCAATTTTATTTTAAAATTAGATGATAACACTTAGACAATTATTAATTGACAGCCATTAGATTTTATATTGTATCCTATATCATACTTCAGTTCGACTTTAGAAATTTATCTCTAAGTTTTTTTTCTTGTATTAGAAAAGTTTAAATGAGTTGGGTTTTGGGGCTTACCAATTGGTTAGGGTAGATAATGATGAGGGAATCAATCCATCAGAAATGCCTCCTAAGAGTTAACAAAGATAAACAAGTACCTTAGTGAAGTACTCTCATAGGATAGGATGAGCATAGAGAGATCGATCCAAGTAGAGGACTTAAATACTATGTGATTTAGATATTATCTTTTTTATTGTTATTCAATTTTATTAAAATGTTTAAAATTAGATGATAAGACTTATATAGTTATTAATTGACAACCAATAGGTTATATATTGTATCCTATATCATACTTCAGTTCAACTTTAGAAATTTATCTCTAAATTTTTTTTTGTATTAGAAAAGTTTAAATGAATTGGGTTTTGGGACTTACCAAGGTTAGGGTAAACCTTAAGGTTCAATGAACCCTTATAAAGGTACTTACAAATTATCCATGAATAACGTCCTCACATCAGTAATGAAAATCAAACACATATCCTTGTGAGATACGAGTTTATTCTTTATAAACTGAACCAATATTTATTAACACTTCTGAGATTTTCATTGTCAGTCAAACTAAGTTTTTGAAGATTGGATAAACAAAGGATCTGATACAATATTTTTTTTACAAAAGTGGTGCAATTTTTTCAATTGAGTGAATTTTGAAAAAATTACAAAAATAGATAAGACGTCTTTTGCAAAACAATTTCAATAAATTGAAATCTATTGAAATTGTGTTTCAAACCCTGATTTTACTTTTTCATTTTTTTAAAATAAAAAAAATAGCAACCACAAAATAGAAGGTTTATCTATTTTTGCTTAGTGATAGCTTTTAGCTATCATAATTTTTAAAATAAAAAATAAATAAATAAATTGGAAAAGAGAAATGTGTTTTGAAACATGATTACAGTATATATGAAATCTTCTTTCAAAAGAGTACTTATCCATTTTTGTAATGTTTTTAAAATCTATCTGTTTTGGTAATTAATAATTGCAAAATTACACTACTTTAGTAATTAAAAAAAAAATAAGGCGATCTAATGCTTTAGGCTACTGTGGCCCTTACATGCAAATATCCATATCTCCGTATATATGGATATCTATACGTAGATAGCCATACTCAAATTCATTATCCCCACTTTTGTTAAACAAAAATATTACTACGTATTTCATATCCTAATTAATTAAAAAGTATAACAAACAAAATATTTCACTAATTTAAATCTAACAAAATTAATATTGATAAAAAAATCGATCAAAATAAATTAATTACAAATAATATATGTCTAATGTTCAATTAGAATAATTTAAATCCAATATAACAAAGTAACAAACTTATGAAATAACTATTTAAGAATTCGTAAGTCTGGTGTTACGCTTTTCTCAATAAGTAAAAAGAAAATCATATGTTAATATTGATTAGTTTAGTGATTTCTGAGATCAAAATCAAAAGTAATTTTATTTTATTATATAGTGATATGATTTAGGTAATACTCATTATATATAATAATTTGTATAATATTATCCAAAATAACACAATTATCTATTTATAGTAATTTTTGTAATAAGTTTTTAATTTTAAATTTAATATATTAAATACCATGTGGATACGAGGCGGAGGTGAGTTAGAGTAATAAGGTACTACTCCTATCAGTCTGAGTTCGGGTACGAGTATTTGTCTATGAAAATTTGAGAGAGAATGTCCTCCATGCATATTCCGGGTTTAATGACTACCCCCAAACTAATGCATTTTAAAATAAAGTTCAGAAATGTTAGACCTTTTTTTTAAAAAAAAACCTACCTTGTCCAACATAAATATTTTTAGCAAACCATTGACCTAAGTTTATATGTTAGATGTCTATATTCCGTGAATCTATTAGATCATCTCATATGTTATAAAAAAAAATATGAACAATCTACGTTACTAAGCATGCGCACGAATAGGTTTTAGTTTCTATAACACTATTTATTTAAAAGATTACCGTATTTTATTTTAGTTGAAAGTTGAAACACTAAATTAGAGATTGTAAACTAGTATACCAGTAATAGAAATGCAAGAATTGAAGTTATATAGGACGTTACAAGGAGCACTTCTGGAATTGCCGTATCTATTCAAATGACCTGCAACGGCTTTCTCAAACAATTAATTTCATTGGAGCAACATGCTGAACCACCAAAATTATTTAAGTGTATCGGGAATTTATGCTTCGTGGTTACGTATAGCAACCAACAATAATTGTCTTATAAAAAATAAAATAAAAAAGAAGCAACCCACCCTTCCTAATTATATGTTTAAAGCCAACAATACTTTGTATTACTTAAATTAATAAACAGGTGCATATATAATACTTCATATACGCCTTCATGCGTATATGAGCCATATATTAGTATATTTAGGAAAATAGAACCATAATATTGTTTATCAACAGGAAACTATTTCTACTATTAATTCCTCAAAAATATGATCATATAGATGGTAAGTTATGACAGAGTTTTCTTTCATTTTCACGTAATCTGTAGCCATATTTTTATCTCAAGACTCAAGCCAAGATTCCAAAGTTATAAATTTGCACAATGTTTGTTCCCATGTTAATTTTAGGATGAGATTTTTCACACTTTAAGCTTTTAATAAGCATAATTGACATAGTTATTTTTCCGTTTGTAATGGATTTCCAAACATGCATTTATCCCATCTCGTTAAAGAGAATAAGATCTATATATATATATATATATATATACACACAAAAACAAAACGAACTATTAGTACAGCAACAAGAAACTATGTGCATGGAAAAATTAGAGGGGCGAAACCAAGATAAAGAAAGGAAAAAAAGAGTTCATTTCTCTACCCCATGATTCCCTTTGACACCCCAAAAAAATCCATGACTCCTTTCTGTTATTACAAATTCCAAACTCGAGCTTTTTGCCATTGGACTATAGCACTTGCTTGATATTCCTTACCTTTAATTTCACAACCAATTTGGAGGCACAAGCAAGATCGTTAGAAACCATCAATATAAGACCCAAATATTTGTGAGAAAGTCCAAAACCTTGCCTTCAGTATGGTAAACCGCGTGCCATGCCATTTTCATGCACAATTGCAGCTGGCAAAAATCTGCTCTCTGCCCCTTAACGGATGCTCACAAATCCCTCCCCATAATAAGCACTATACTCATTGCCTCACCAGTGATTCACAGATCACACACCCCATTTCAAACTTGTTGCACCTTTCCAATTTCATCATCATCATAATTGTGATCCTTTTGCACCCAATTAGGGCCCTTCACAAACTTAGCTGTATATATAACCCAAAAGTACGCACATGGCACCATGATGAGTGAGTGCCTCTGCTGCACCATCAGTCTAGTGAATTGTGAGGATTCAGAAGGATGTGTGTGTTTTCTGTTGGGATATGAAAGACACCAGTGCATCGGTGTAGAAAGCATCCATGAAATTTTTCAACACAAAAATTGACCCTTTTATGGGTCCCTAGCTTACGTATCTTTAACACCAAAATGTGCCTTCTTTTTCCACTTAACTAGTTTAGCACGGTGCCTATGCACGGGTAAACCGTGAAAATTGACAGTATAACTATATTTGTATCATTATAACACTTGGACAATATTATGATGTATTTAATTAGAAACTAACTAACCGAGAACAAAAATGAATATAGTTAAAAAAATTTATGATCAACACATAATAAAACAAATATTATATAAGAAATAGTCAATTAACAAAGTCGTAATGTTAGACACATTGTTTGTAGCAACAACATGCCCACAAAATAAAGTGTCAATTTACACATCAACAAAAGTCAGAAAATATTAAACTTAATTAATAAATATGGTCAAAATAAAACATAGTTAATTGTTGGATCAGAGAATTCGAAGACAATTTTCATGTCAGATTTAAAAGATTGTGTTTCACAAAAATATTTTCATCCAACTCTAATTTTAGCTGTCTTTCTCCAGTAAACAATGTGGCATTCTCTAATGTCTTCCAAATTCAAATGAGTCCACCCTTTGATTTTCATAAAATAATACATGCTGCTTGGAACATCCTGATATTAAGAATAACTTTACGTGAGAAATAAAAGTAATTAAAAAATTGGCAGATAAAGATTGACTGAATGATTAAGTAAATTAGAAAGTAACTTACCATGCTGCTGTAGGTAATTTTGTACTGATTGAGAAGCACGTTGAAAGTGAAAGAATTTGGCACTTGATGGTATAATGAGTGTCATTTTGGGAACAATTTTGGATTGCTACTGGTCTTGAATATGGTTAGAAAGAATAGACTCTGACCATAATGGGTTGACATCACTTGATGATCTTCGGTTAGCTAATAGAAATCCCTTAACGTCCACCCTGATACAATGGCTAGGCCATCCAAATCTTAATGCAAATTTCCATTCTTGTCAACCAAATGCCAGCAATGTTCAAGCACGTTCTTCCACCTCATGGTAAACGACCTATTAACTTCATCGTAAGTCTACATTAGAATTAGAATAATTGGTTGGTCAGTTGTACTAAATAATTGAAAAATGATGTTAAATCAAAATAAAGATGACCTTGTCCTTGGCATTAACAGTGTTTAAAATCTCCTCTAATGTTCTTGTGATCTTCAACATGATGTTGGCCATTTCACAGCACTTTTCGTGCTCTTCATTCATGAATTTTGAACACCATATAGAGTTAAAATGGTGACAGATAAATAACTATTTAAGCATATTATTGTACAATGATATAACAAAATTGACATTCAATTAGCAGTCACGAAGAAAGTCAGTCTTCTTAGTGTCACATAAACATGTACATCACACACCTATTTTGCATGTTCAATGTGCCCAAAGTTATGCATACCATGAACTGAAACAGAACAACCAATCAACAACAAATTATTGTACAATGATATAACAAAATTGATATTCAATTAGTAGTCACGAAGAAAGCCAGTTCCTTCTTAGCGTCACATAAACATGTACATCACACACCTATTTTGCATGTTCAATGTGCCTAAAGTTATGCATACCATGAACTAAAATAGAACAACCAAACAATAAGTAAGTGCAATGAGATGGATAAATGTACAACAGTCATAATTTGTTGACAATGCAATTTCAAATGGTAACAGAACAATGTGCCCACTCTCTGTTTTCTGCTTTCACGGTGTTATGATTATCAAAAAAATGATATGCTCTATTAACAAAGAAATGAATGATGGAAGCATCTTCATACAATGTATTAGTATACAATGTATTAGTAGACAATGCTAATATCAATCTGATATAATAATCTTGTGGCATGATGAAAGCCCTTTGATACACAGAGCTATAACTACACAATATTCATATAAACCAAATGGGTAAAATATAAATTGTTTTCTGACAAACATTTATTTTGTAATAGCAGTTAGGCCATTCAATTAGCATGGCTAACATAATCTGCGCTAGGCTACTGCTAATGCTTTTTTCCTAAATTCAAACCAATAAAAATTAGCATGTCTTTGTGTCACTGCTCATACTATTTTCGTTATCGAAATATAGTATTACGCAATTACCAAACAAAGTGCATGCAGAGAATATTAACCTTAACATAATGTTGGGTTTGTGAGTGACAATACAAAATCATTCAATATAGCGTAGGGGTTTCGACATTCTTACCAGGCGCAGTGGCTCCACGTGTGACTGGTGGCTGGTTGAGGGTGCCAAATAGTGACGATGGTGGAGCAAAGTGTTGTGCTTGCGCGTTAGATGGACTAGCTTCTTCTTCCAACCCTGGCTCAATCTTCATCTTTGCTAGAAAGGCATAAGTTCTTGATTGGTCAGTGCACAACGTCTCTTTGACTTTGGAAATGAAGAGCAACAAAGGAAATTGCGTACGGAGTTTGCACTTTCAAGAAGGAACCATTCATTACTACTATAGAAAATTTGCTTCCTGCACCCACCAATATACTTGGACGCCCAGCCCATTTTCAATAATTACAAAATTGTCCTTTGCTGAATCTGATACATATTATGAATCCGTAAAGTCATTATGGATTTACAATACGTATGGGTCGATAGCGATTTTGTGTTGATTGCGCGTTACTTGAATGTGTAAAGAATTAATTTGTGAAAATTAATTTGTACATAAATTCGGGCAATTTTGGACATTAATATGACACTTTTACATAAGTTCTGATTTATTTGGAAAATTGATTAATTGTAGACTTTGATATATAAAAATAAAAGTTAGCATGAATGTATAGAATCAAATGTGGTTGAGAGAGACTAAGTATAAACATTGCATGAGGTATAGATGCATTTAGTGTAAAACTAAAACCTCTTGGTTGAATGATGTTACTGCATCAAAACATCAGTTGATTTTAATTAGTTATACAACAGTGATGTTTTAATTCAATTAGGAATAACAAACTCTTACACTGTCAATACAATATAACACACAGTAATTAATAAACACATGTAGTCTTAAACTGAAACCAAGTAAATAAACCATATCTAAAGAACTCATGTTGCAAGTTTAGGATAATCAACCTGTGACAAATTCTGTATTCAATGAAACTATAAAAAAAAAAGTATATGTCATTTCAGTTGTTACAACATATAATCCAGTTAATAATCCTGCCATTAAGTTCACATAATCTTAATCTGATTGCTTTGGAAATGTATTGATATCAGGACAAATGGTCATCACATACGCAGTAGACACAAAGCATCCTCATTTACTCGGTTAAATGAAGGTTTTCATGTTCAAAATATCACATATGCAAATTAATGATACCTTGCAGATAATAGCCTTAGAAGTTGATTATTATGACTGAAAATTGAAGGTTGCATCATTACATTGTCATACCATTTAAGCACAACAAAGAATTTAATACAAATTACACTAAACTTGAGTTACACAACATCTATTTAAGACACTAACTATAAACATTGCATTAAGTATAGATGCATTCAATGTAAAACTGAAACCTTGTGGTTGATAAGCATTGATGCATGAAAATATCAGTTCAATTTACTTTTTCATGCAACAGTCAAGTATTTATTAAATGAGTAACACTTTCAATACAATTTTGCACACAGTAACTAAGAAATACATGTAGTCTTAAACTAAAGCTATAATAAATAAATCAAATCTAAAGAACTCATGTTGCAAGGTTAGCAGGATGAAGCTGAGGTGAATTTTGTTATGTATCAAATTGTACAAAAAGTAGATGTCATGAAGCTATTACACATTGCAAATTTGTTAATAACCCTGCAGTTAACTACACATGATGTTAATCTGACTGCTTTGGAAATGTATTTATACCAACACAATTGGTCATCATATACACAGTAGAGGTATAGCCATGCTAATTTACTGGGTTACATGAAGCTTGTTATGTTCAAAATATCACATATGCAAATTGATGATACCTTGTAGATAACATGACTCAAAATTAAAAGCACAATCATTACACTATTATAGCATTTAACCACAAGAGACGATTTAATACAAACTTAACTTACACCACATTTACTTAAGACACTTAGTATAAACATTGCATGAAGTATACATGCATTCAACGTAAAATAGAAACCCAGTGGCTGATAATCACTGTTGCATCAAAATACCACTTGAATCTACTTAGGCATATAACAATTATTCTTTTATTCAATGAGTAACACCAAATTGTTACACTACAAATACAATATTTCATACAATAACTAACAAGCACATGTAGTTTAAACTGTTTCCAAGTAAATAAACCATATTTATAGAACTCATGTTGTAAGCTTAGGAGGATGAAGTTGTGCTAAATGGTGTCTTGGTGAAATTGTGCAAAAAGTAGAAGTAATGAAGCTAGTCCAATTTATAATGCAGTTAATAACCCTACAATTAACTACATATTTTGTAGTACTTCCTTGAAAACCACATTGGTTGTTGTATTTAGAGGTTTTCCTTCTTTATCATGAATAAGAATTTTCAATCTAGTTTTGCTCTGAACTCTTGAGAATGTCACATAAAGCTGGCCATGACTCAAAACTGGTTGAGGAAGATACAATCCAACACACTGAAGAGATTGGCCTTGGGATTTATTGATTGTCATGGCATATGACACAATAAGTGGGATCTGTCTTCTAGTCATCTTAAAAGACCAAGGAGATTGAGATGGTGATAATGTCATTCGTGGAATGTCAACCAAACTTCCTACATTTTTTCCAAAAATTATTCGTTCCTCAATAACATGGTTGGTCATTCTAGAGATAATTAGCCTTGTCCCGTTGAAGAGGCCTTCAACTTGATCTAAATTTCAAATCAACATAATAGGTGTGTCAGCTTTCAGCCTAATTTTATGATTAGGTATTCCTGATGTCCTCAATGAATGTAGAAACTTTGGTGTAACTGCTTCAAAATATTCAGTTGCTGCAGCATCGGTCATGTCAATTGAGTCACAACTGAAATATTCTTTTTCTTCACCTGGGATAATGTTTAAGATATAGTCATTAATTTGGTCTACCACCTCATTTGTTGCAGCAAGTATAACTCTAGAATTGAGAAATTCCTCATCTTTATACTTCTTCTGGATATCTGGGTAGGTATGATTGACAATTGCTTCAATAGGATCAGTGAAGCTTGTTATTAAAATATCAGGTGGAGTTTCTATCTCATAACAACCATCATCACCTTTGCTTAGTTTCCCATCTCCAACATCTATTAGCCACTGGGAAAAGGACTTGATGTAGAAGAAAGTTTCATGATGATGAACCAAGCAATTTTGATGATGCCAAAAGCCCAAGTAATTGATTCAAGACTTCAAGATCAAGCATCAAGAATTCAATCCAAGATTCAAGATTCAAGAGAAGAAATCAAGAAGCAACAAGTCAAGACTTCATATAGGATAAGTATTAAAAGATTTTTTCAAAAACCAAATAGCACAGTTTTGTTTTACAAAAGAATTTTCTCAAATTTTCTAAGTTACCAGAGTGCTTACTCTCTGGTAATCGATTACTAGTTATCAGTAATCGATTACCAGTGACCAATTTAGTTTTCAAAATGTTTTCAAATGGTTTGCAACGTTTCAAAATGATTTTCAAATAGTGTAATCGATTACACTATATTAGTAATCGATTACAAGTGAATCTGAATGTTGGAATTCAAATCCAATTGTGAAGAGTCACAACTTTTCATAAAACACATTGTGTAATCGATTACACCTTTGTGATAATCGATTACCAGTGAACAATTTTGAAGAAAAAGTTAAGAGTTATAACTCTTAACATGGTTTTCTCAAAAGTCATTACTTTTCCAATGGTTTCTTTGACCAGACATGAAGATTCTATAAAAGCATGACTTTGGCACACATTCAATATACATATATATGATATTCTTCCAAACAATTCTTTTTCACAATCTTTCTCTACCATTTCCCATTGCTTTTTGTTTGCCAAAAAGATTTCTAAACTTTGTTTCAAAACTTTGTTTTTCTGCAAGTGGAAATTCTGCAGAAAACAAAAGTGTGCTATCTTTTCATCCCTTCTCCCTTTTTCCAAAAGATTCAAAGGACTAACTGCCTGAGAATTTTTTTGATTCTCCCTTCCCCCTCTTGACAAAAGATTCAAAGGACTAACCGCCTGAGAATTCTTCTTCCCTTTCCCTTAAACAAAAGATTTCAAAGGACTAACCGCCTGAGATATCTTTTGTTTCCCCTTACAAGGATTCAAGGGACTAACCGCCTAAGAATTCTTTGTCTTAACACATTGAAGCGTACATCCTTTGTGGTACAAGTAGAGCTTACATCTACTTGGATTGTGATACTGAGAACAAGAGAGGGTATATCTCTTGTGGATCAGTTCAAGTGGAGCGTACATCCACTTGGTTGTTCAAAGAGAACAAGGGAGGGTACATCCCTTGTGGATCTTTGCTTGTAAAGGATTTTACAAGGTTATTGGAAATCTCAAGAACCGGTGGTTGCTTGGGGATTGGATGTAGGCTCGGGTTGTGGCCGAACCAGTATAAATCTTGTGTTTGTCTTCTTCTTCCCTACACTCTTTACTTTTTCGTTGTGTTCTTTTATTTCCGCTTTACTTTTGTCTAAGTTATTGTTTTTGTTCTTTACTTCCTCATAACTTAGTAATAAAGCCTAATTGAATCTAGTAATATTAATAAGGATAATTTTTAATTAGTCAAGACACATTAATAATTAATTCAACCCCCCTTCTTAATTATTCTGAGGCCACTTGATTTCTTATGCATTTGTCAATGTGATGTTCGACTGCAAACGCATATTTTTTGTTAGCTTCAAGACAATACAATAGTCCCACGGGTATAAGGCATTTATAGTAGCATGCACTATGTCTGATCTACTTCCTCTAGGAATGACAAGAAGAATTTGCCTAAAATCACCTTCAAATACAACAACTTTTCCACCAAATAAAACATTGTCAGAATTAGACATACACATGATGTCATTCAATGTTTTATCTAATGCTTCAAAACAATACCTATGAGCCATAGGAGCCTCATCCCATATAATCAATTTGGTTGTCTTTAACAGTTTAGCCTATTTTGTACCTTGGTGGATATTACACTTTGAGTTTTCTAATGTACGCACAGGAATAACAAATTTTGAATGTGCAGTTCTACCATTTGGTAATAACAATGAGGCTATCCCACTTGACGCAACAGTTAACACAATATCACCTTTTGAATGTAGTGCAGAAGCTAATGTCTTCCACATAAAGGTCTTCCTAGTACCTTCATACCCATATAGGAAAAACATTCCACCAGCGTGTCCATTGACAGCATTAATGATACTATCAAAGATATGTCTCTGTTCATTTGTATTTGCATACACAAAAAAAAGGAAGGTAGCTACTACATGAGCCATCATTGTTTCTATTGTATTAATATTACATGGTCAATTAAAAAGAACACCATTATTTGCTAACATGTTAGAGAAGCAAAGTATGTTTCAAAATCATGTTGTAATTGAACCTTGTCATAATTCTGTTCAGCATATATATATATATATATCTGTGTGTGTGTGTGTGTGTGTGTGTGTGTGTGTGACAGCACCACATGTCTTGGAAAAGGCATGGTTGGATAATCCTTTAATGATTTTTTGTTGGATTGTAATATATCTTTAATCTCAAGCAATGCCAAAATCTGTAACTCTTCTATTTCCAGCTGTAAATCTTTGGACACAAAAAAGAAATGGAGTATTTAAGTTCTAAACAATAATTGTAACTGAAAAAAGAAGTCTTGGTTTGATATATATTACCAAGTACGTTTCTTATCCTTCTCTGATGATGAAGGATGCCATCAATTATGCACTCCCATGTTTCAAACTATACATGATTTGGTCTCTCAATGTTGTTTGATAACAGCATTGTTACAAACAGTCTTCTAAGGAATTGGCCAGAACCCTAATGGTATGCTTCTATTAAAGCCTCAATATATTCCTTATCATCAACTAAGAAACCCATAGCAAAGCAAGCTTCTCTAAATGTAGAATACAGTTGATCATTGACTTTACAAATTTGCCCATAAGTTGTTGGTCCTTTAACCAAAGCCAACATCATCCTAAGATAATATAATTCTCTAGTAGTTGGAGGCACCCAGTTAAGCCTTCCAATTGTATAGCCTCCTTTACGTGGCTTCCAACATCTTTTATTGGCAATGTATGTAAATTTTGTTATGAATTGCAAATATGTAAGATCTTTTTCTTGTTGGAAAATGCCATTAACTTGCAGCCAAGAGGTAAACATGGACTATTTAACGGTTGGCTTGGACAGCAAGGCATCAATGTTATCACCATCTTCAAATATTATTGAATTCTCATCGGGAAAATGAAAGTACAACCTTTCAATAGTAGGTGATCTCTTGTGAATCTGGAATGAAAATATTCTCCAGCAAGCTTCACAAGGAGAAATATACCTACCATCAAGATAGTGCATAATCTCATCAATAGTTTATTCAGTTGTTCCATCTTCATTTTCAACAGGCACAAGAGCTGCAGTTATGTGATCTTAAACTTTATTAATGTACTTGAATAAATACTTGATGGACATTGATTGATTGCACCATTCTATGTTGAGGTGAGCCGGATATTTCAACAATAGGTATGAATTGTATGGTACCACATATCTATTGTCTGGTGCTACACCATTTCTGTCAATATATTTACCATCATTACGCCTTTTATAAACAAGATAGCCCTCTTGGTCAACAACAGTTTCAGCTTGCCATTTTTTTTTGGAAATATCTAGAACACTTTCCATCTTTCATGCATGGTGACTACCTATTCGCATGACCACATGAACCATGCATCATATGTTTCTTGACACACTCATAAAGTAGTGGTTGTTCAATAGAATTTGGTATCTCATATGATATGATGCCATCAATATCCGCAGGAGATGGATACTTGCTGGCACATCCAAAAACAACAAGATATTAGCATGTGGCAAACCTCTCTTTTGGAATTCAATTGTGTAAATATCTGCAATTGGAAGATGGATAGGTTAATCACAACTATACATGCAATGGTCAGTTTAGCACTAAGAGCATTAGGAATGGACAACTTACATGCAAGCACATTTCCTAAAACTTTTCTGTCTTTTAAGTTAGACATTAATTGTTCTAGCTTGAGTTTAAAAACTCTTCTTACAATGTCTGGCTGATCCTGTGCAGCTAATTTAAGAGCTGAAATAGATCGTTGAATCTCAGGCCAGTATGGATTGCAAGTGAATGTTAAGAAAAAAATCCAGAAATCCAACAGTGGTACAAATGGTCATTCCATCAAAGTACAATTGATCCATATATTTATGACTACCAACAAAACATGAAGGTAAGATAATATGCTTTCCACAACTGGCATGTTGATTTTCAACTGGATGCTATAAGTTTTTTAAAGTATTATATTTAACACAACGTAGTTGCTTCTTATGAGTTCTCATAAACAATAATCGTTATGCTTCCATCATTGTGTAACCATCAACAATGAATTGCTGAAACAATCTTCTGGACCTCAGTAAAGTGTGTGCTTCACTTTTTCTAGACTACAACCTAAAACATAAGAACTCTCTAATAGTTAGTTTGTTTCTCTTCCTTTCATGAGAATCATCCATATCTCTATGCTTCATATCACTGTGGTACCCATCTTCACCATAAGAAAACAGCAGAGGATATTGCAATCCAAGATAACTTGGATGAAGCTCATTGATTCTTTGTAATCGTCCACTTTGCTTTTCAAGTATTATGTCTCTATTGATAGGTTGACTTGCATCACCAACAATAACTGCAGCCACCTCTAAAACTGTGGGCAAATTATAAATCCTTCCATCCTTCTTCCTGTCTGCAATCAATCGAAGGTTAAGGTTCTCTGTCTGATAGTTATCATATCTATCTTTCTCCATCCTAAGAGACTTAGCAAAGACATTGTATTCATCAAGCATATCTTTTAACTTCAACGCAAGCTTTGAATCAAGTAGATTTTGCCTTGCATAAATACAAAAAATGTCATCAGTGATATAAACTAAATAATTGGGTCCATCATTTACCTGTTTGACAACTGAATAAAAACAGGCATATAGCCATTCAAAGCACAAAGTAAAAAAACACAGTTTACCTAATTGCACCAATTTTGTTTTCAATTTCATTTTCTATATCATATATATACAATTGGGCAAATTTTGGTGGTTTCCCAAGCATTGGTAACATGCTTCCAATCAAATGGCATGATTTTCCATGAATTTTGCAAATTGATGGACCTTTTCCTTTTAGCAGACTTGTATCTATCTTGGCCCCAGGATAGCTGAATGCAAAAATCAAATTACAAGCCCTGATATTTTGTTGGTAATTTCTGCTTTCGCGTGATTCTTCATCACATAGTAGTTGTTGCAAAAGCATTGGAGGATTCTTAAGAAAAGGAAGTTGTATCTTTCCCATACTGCAACAAAGACTATATTTGGGATTAACTTGGTTTCTATTTTTCCTCATCTTTTCTTGATACCACATAGCAGCTTGGCAATATGCACATATTTGAGAATGGTCACCTAAATCAACATATCCTACAAAATAAATGTTATTTAGGTTGACACATATGACATTATGGTTAAACTTCACTAAACCATACTGTCAATGAAACCTATGCTAATGTCATCAATGGTATCATCAACACAATCTGATAGTTCATTCTCATAATCTAGTACAATGTCATCTATTTCTGCATAACCATAAACAGTTACACCAATATTCTTATTACTTTACGTGTAATTCATTTGATATAGTATTTCAAATTATTGTCACCTGCATCTTCTGCATTCTTATGGGAAGAGGTTTCATTAGTATGATGAAGTGAATCATTTGCATGTTAATGTACAAAGGAATGATCAAGGATTTCATTATCCAATAGGCTAGTAGAAGTTGAAGATGTAGCCACAAAGTCACAGTACAAATTACTACGAAGGCTAAATATGTTATTGATAGTTTTCCTCTGTCTGGTTGACACATGTTGACTATTTGGTTGAGTATTAGTGATATCTGCTAATGCCATTTGAAAAGTTCTTTGAGTGCTTCCACTTGTTCCAGCTGTAATGACCCGCCTCGTCGCTACGATATCCACACTTTAGCATGCGATAATTTCAATTTTATAAAAAGAACTCCCTTAATTTTGCTTATGAAAATAGAAGTGATTTCGTCCCACATACATTCATCCAACAACACACCATTACTTAAGTGAATATACATAATTATATAGAACAGTAACTCAGTACACGTCATACACATAATGAAAATTAAATGTGTTCATAAGTATAATTAAAATCCAAGTTTTACATCTTTAACCCAACAAAATAGAACTTGAAAACCAACTACGGAGGAGTTGATTACAAAACACAACTCTCTCCCAAAATAATGTCAACGTCATCACGTCGACTCGGCGGCTCCCCACCAGAATTTCACTTCTTGCACCCTGTTGCTGTCATTCTGCTCCCACGAACAATGTTCGTGATCATAACAGGTATCAACCACATGATACAAAATTGCAAGGATGAGTTCATTATAAAAAGAACCAATACCAATTCCAAATAACCACAATTAGCAAGGAACATAGGCAAACATGATGCGCATACACAACATTAATTATTCAACACTCATATCCAACAAATATTCATCATCCACATCCAACAATTACTCATCATTCATCCATGGACCCAATCAAGACTACACAGAATGATGCATGCACCTGACTCAAACACTTAGATGCAATGTGGTACGTACCAACAACAACCAAACCTCAGGAAATAGCCTAAGCGTGTCCACACGACACTCTCACTTAGGGAACTGTGCTAAGTTCGTCGGGACCACCCAGTTAAGCACGTAACAGCCCCCCTCCCATAGGTGATCAGCCTGGGAGCCCAAAGGTGTTCCCTACCAGGTGACAAGCCCCCTCAGTACAAAGTACACTTGGCTACAATTACTGTTAGTGCTTAGCTCTACTGAGTTTTAAAAGATTGGCTAAAATTTTGTTAAAACATAAGCACTTAGACAATGAAGGAAAGCTGGAGTTGCTGCACATGATGTCCAACGTTATGTCAAGGAATCAGATTGGGCTCCACAATGCACAAGGCAAGATAAAATGTCAAATGAAGAATTGAAGCTGCAGGATCCACGATGTCGGATACAATGTCCAGGACATCCTGCCCGAAAATACTGGACACATAAATCTGTTATATCTTTAACAGATTAATGTGCAGTTAACAACAGATTTGGCGATCTATCTTTAGGAACGAATTAAAAGATAATTAAAGTTCGAATTACAAACTTGAATAGTTCGTTCAGGGATTAAAGATTAAAGATAAAAACTAAAAGATCAAACTTTATCTTTTAGATCTTTAAGTGCAGATTTTCAGGAGAATGATAGATCTCATCCAGCGCAAGTTGTTGCAGCCCAGATACGCACACTGCTATATAAACATGAAGGCTGCACGAGTTTTCTACCAAGTCCGGGATTGAAGAGTTATTTTGTGAGTTTTGGGACTTGAGTGTTTTGTGAGCCACCTTGATGTTACCCTAACATCAAGTGTTGGACCTGAGTGTGTTGAGTTGATCTCTATTGTTCAGAGAGCAATCTCTGGTGTGTCTTTGATTTATTTGTAAACACGGGAGAGTGATTGAGAGGGAGTGAGAGGGGTTCTCATATCTAAGAGTGGCTCTTAGGTAGAGGTTGCACGGGTAGTGGTTAGGTGAGAAGGTTGTAAACAGTGGCTGTTAGATCTTCGAACTAACACTATTTTAGTGGATTTCCTCCCTGGCTTGGTAGCCCCCAGATGTAGGTGACGTTGCACCGAACTGGGTTAACAATTCTCTTGTGTTATTTACTTGTTTAATCTGTTCATACTGTCAAACATCATCTGCATGTTCTGAAGCGTGATGTCGTGACATCCGGTACGACATCTGTCATTGGTATCAGAATTTCAATTGGTATCAGAGCGGGCACTCTAAATCACTGAGTGAGATCTAGGGAGATAAATTCTGATGAACATGGAGAAAGAAGGAGGACCAGTGAACAGACCACCAATTCTGGATGGAACCAACTATGAATACTGGAAAGCAAGGATGGTGGCCTTCCTCAAATCACTGGATAGCAGAACCTGGAAAGCTGTCATCAAAGGCTGGGAACATCCCAAGATGCTGGACACAGAAGGAAAGCCCACTAATGAATTGAAGCCAGAAGAAGACTGGACAAAAGAAGAAGACGAATTGGCACTTGGAAACTCCAAAGCCTTGAATGCTCTATTCAATGGAGTTGACAAGAATATCTTCAGACTGATCAATACATGCACAGTGGCCAAGGATGCATGGGAGATCCTGAAAACCACTCATGAAGGAACCTCCAAAGTGAAGATGTCCAGATTGCAACTATTGGCTACAAAATTCGAAAATCTGAAGATGAAGGAGGAAGAGTGTATTCATGACTTCCACATGAACATTCTTGAAATTGCCAATGCTTGCACTGCCTTGGGAGAAAGGATGACAGATGAAAAGCTGGTGAGAAAGATCCTCAGATCCTTGCCTAAGAGATTTGACATGAAAGTCACTGCAATAGAGGAGGCCCAAGACATTTGCAACATGAGAGTAGATGAACTCATTGGTTCCCTTCAAACCTTTGAGCTAGGACTCTCGGATAGGACTGAAAAGAAGAGCAAGGATCTGGCGTTCGTGTCCAATGATGAAGGAGAAGAAGATGAGTATGACCTGGATACTGATGAAGGTCTGACTAATGCAGTTGTGCTCCTTGGAAAACAGTTCAACAAAGTGCTGAACAGAATGGACAGGAGGCAAAAACCACATGTCCGGAACATCCCTTTCGACATTAGGAAAGGTAGTGAATACCAGAAAAGGTCAGATGAAAAGCCCAGTCACAGCAAAGGAATTCAATGCCATGGGTGTGAAGGCTATGGACACATCAAAGCTGAATGTCCCACTCATCTCAAGAAGCAGAGGAAAGGACTTTCTGTATGTCGGTCTGATGATACAGAGAGTGAACAAGAAAGTGATTCTGACAGAGATGTGAATGCACTCACTGGGAGATTTGAATCTGCTGAAGATTCAAGTGATACAGATAGTGAAATCACTTTTGATGAGCTTGCTATATCCTATAGAGAACTATGCATCAAAAGTGAGAAGATTCTTCAGCAAGAAGCACAACTAAAGAAGGTCATTGCAAATCTGGAGGCTGAGAAGGAGGCACATGAAGAGGAAATCTCTGAGCTTAAAGGAGAAATTGGTTTTCTGAACTCTAAACTGGAAAACATGACAAAATCAATAAAGATGCTGAATAAAGGCTCAGATATGCTTGATGAGGTGCTACAGCTTGGGAAGAATGTTGGAAACCAGAGAGGACTTGGGTTTAATCATAAATCTGCTGGCAGAATAACCATGACAGAATTTGTTCCTGCCAAAAACAGCACTGGAGCCACGATGTCACAACGTCGGTCTCGACATCATGGAACGAAGCAGAAAAGGAGCAAAAGAAAGAAGTGGAGGTGTCACTACTGTGGCAAGTATGGTCACATAAAGCCCTTTTGCTATCATCTACATGGCCATCCACATCATGGAACTCAAAGTTGCAGCAGCGGAAGGAAGATGATGTGGGTTCCAAAACACAAGATTGTTAGTCTTGTTGTTCATACTTCACTTAGAGCATCAGCTAAGGAAGATTGGTACCTAGATAGCGGCTGTTCCAGACACATGACAGGAGTTAAAGAATTCCTGGTGAACATTGAACCTTGCTCCACTAGCTATGTGACATTTGGAGATGGCTCTAAAGGAAAGATCACTGGAATGGGAAAGCTGGTCCATGATGGACTTCCTAGTCTGAACAAAGTACTGCTGGTGAAGGGACTGACTGCGAACTTGATCAGCATCAGTCAGTTGTGTGATGAAGGATTCAATGTAAACTTCACAAAGTCAGAATGCTTGGTGACAAATGAGAAGAGTGAAGTTCTAATGAAGGGCAGCAGATCAAAGGACAACTGTTACCTATGGACACCTCAAGAAACCAGTTACTCCTCCACATGTCTATTCTCCAAAGAAGATGAAGTCAAAATATGGCATCAAAGATTTGGACATCTGCACTTAAGAGGCATGAAGAAAATCATTGACAAAGGTGCTGTTAGAGGCATTCCCAATCTGAAAATAGAAGAAGGCAGAATCTGTGGTGAATGTCAGATTGGAAAGCAAGTCAAGATGTCCCATCAGAAGCTTCAACATCAGACCACTTCCAGGGTGCTGGAACTACTTCACATGGACTTGATGGGGCCTATGCAAGTTGAAAGCCTTGGAGGAAAAAGGTATGCCTATGTTGTTGAGGATGATTTCTCCAGATTTACCTGGGTCAACTTTATCAGAGAGAAATCAGACACCTTTGAAGTATTCAAAGAGTTGAGTCTAAGACTTCAAAGAGAAAAAGACTGTGTCATCAAGAGAATTAGGAGTGACCATGGCAGAGAGTTTGAAAACAGCAAGTTTACTGAATTCTGCACGTCTGAAGGCATCACTCATGAGTTCTCTGCAGCCATTACACCACAACAAAATGGCATAGTTGAAAGGAAAAACAGGACTTTGCAAGAAGCTGCTAGGGTCATGCTTCATGCCAAAGAGCTTCCCTATAATCTCTGGGCTGAAGCCATGAACACAGCATGCTATATCCACAACAGAGTCACACTTAGAAGAGGGACTCCAACCACACTGTATGAAATCTGGAAAGGGAGGAAGCCAACGGTCAAGCACTTCCACATCTTTGGAAGTCCATGTTACATTTTGGCAGATAGAGAGCAAAGGAGAAAGATGGATCCCAAGAGTGATGCAGGAATATTCTTGGGATACTCTACAAACAGCAGAGCATATAGAGTATTCAATTCCAGAACCAGAACTGTGATGGAATCCATCAATGTGGTTGTTGATGATCTAACTCCAGCAAGAAAGAAGGATGTCGAAGAAGATGTCAGAACATCGGGAGACAATGTAGCAGATACAGCGAAAAGTGCAGAAAACGCAGAAAATTCTGATTCTGCTACAGATGAACCGAACATCAATCAACCTGACAAGAGTCCCTCCATTAGAATCCAGAAGATGCACCCCAAGGAGCTGATTATAGGAGATCCAAACAGAGGAGTCACTACAAGATCAAGGGAGATTGAGATTGTCTCCAATTCATGTTTTGTCTCCAAAATTGAGCCCAAGAATGTGAAAGAGGCACTGACTGATGAGTTCTGGATCAATGCTATGCAAGAAGAATTGGAGCAATTCAAAAGGAATGAAGTTTGGGAGCTAGTTCCTAGACCCGAGGGAACTAATGTGATTGGCACCAAGTGGATCTTCAAGAACAAAACCAATGAAGAAGGTGTTATAACCAGAAACAAGGCCAGACTTGTTGCTCAAGGCTACACTCAGATTGAAGGTGTAGACTTTGATGAAACTTTCGCCCCTGTTGCTAGACTTGAGTCCATCAGATTGTTACTTGGTGTAGCTTGCATCCTCAAATTCAAGCTGTACCAGATGGATGTGAAGAGCGCGTTTCTGAATGGATACCTGAATGAAGAAGCCTATGTGGAGCAGCCAAAGGGATTTGTAGATCCAACTCATCCAGATCATGTATACAGGCTCAAGAAGGCTCTCTATGGATTGAAGCAAGCTCCAAGAGCTTGGTATGAAAGGCTAACAGAATTTCTTACTCAGCAAGGGTATAGGAAGGGAGGAATTGACAAGACTCTCTTTGTCAAACAAGATGCTGATAACTTGATGATAGCACAGATATATGTTGATGACATTGTGTTTGGAGGGATGTCGAATGAGATGCTTCGACATTTTGTCCAACAGATGCAATCTGAATTTGAGATGAGTCTTGTTGGAGAGCTGACTTATTTTCTGGGACTCCAGGTGAAGCAGATGGAAGACTCCATATTCCTCTCACAAAGCAAGTATGCAAAGAACATTGTCAAAAAGTTTGGGATGGAAAATGCCAGCCATAAAAGAACACCTGCACCTACTCACTTGAAGCTGTCAAAAGATGAAGCTGGCACCAGTGTTGATCAAAGTCTGTACAGAAGCATGATTGGGAGCTTACTATATTTAACAGCTAGCAGACCTGACATCACCTATGCAGTAGGTGTTTGTGCAAGATATCAAGCCAATCCTAAGATAAGTCACTTGAATCAAGTAAAGAGAATTCTGAAATATGTAAATGGCACCAGTGACTATGGGATTATGTACTGTCATTGTTCAGATTCAATGCTGGTTGGGTATTGTGATGCTGATTGGGCTGGAAGTGCAGATGACAGAAAAAGCACTTCTGGTGGATGCTTCTATTTGGGCAACAATCTTATTTCATGGTTCAGCAAGAAGCAGAACTGTGTGTCCCTATCTACTGCAGAAGCAGAGTATATTGCAGCAGGAAGCAGCTGTTCACAACTAGTTTGGATGAAGCAGATGCTTAAGGAGTACAATGTCGAACAAGATGTCATGACATTGTACTGTGACAACTTGAGTGCTATTAATATTTCTAAAAATCCTGTTCAACACAGCAGAACCAAGCACATTGACATTAGACATCACTATATTAGAGATCTTGTTGATGATAAAGTTATCACACTGAAGCATGTTGACACTGAGGAACAAATAGCAGATATCTTCACAAAGGCATTGGATGCAAATCAGTTTGAAAAGCTGAGGGGCAAGCTGGGCATTTGTCTGCTAGAAGATTTATAGCAATTACTTCTATCTGAACGTGCTCAAACGTCTCACTCAACATTAATAGCACGTTCACTGCTGGGTCAAAACAAATTCGACCGTTGCTTCACACGTCCCTCTACATTCCTCATTCAAACTTACATTGTCGTGGTAATCTCGGTTTCATCAGCATTCCCCAACAGCTCTCAGAGATTTACGAAACCACTCCTAAGGCTCTGCTTCTCCATGGCTACCTCACCAAAAGAAACTTCATCTCCTGGTTCACCCTCTGTACCATCATCTCCATCATCCACCAAAGCACCATCAAACCAGGAACAACATGAATTCAATATCCAACCCATACAAATGATTCCTGGTCAAGCCCCTGTTCCTGAGAAACTGGTCCCCAAAAGACAACAGGGAGTGAAGATTTCTGAAAACCCTAGCCTTGCAACAAGTCCTAGGGAAGTAGACACGGAGATGGATAAGAAGATCCGCAGTATTGTGAGTAGCATTTTGAAAAATGCTTCTGTCCCTGATGCTGATAAAGATGTTCCAACATCTTCCACCCCAAATGCTGAAGTCCTCTCTTCATCCAGTAAAGAGGAATCAACAGAGGAAGAGGATCAAGCCACAGAGGAGACCCCTGCACCAAGGGCACCAGAACCTGCTCCAGGTGACCTCATTGACCTAGAAGAAGTAGAATCTGATGAGGAACCCATTGCCAACAAGTTGGCACCTGGCATTGCAGAAAGATTACAAAGCAGAAAGGGAAAAACCCCCATTACTAGGTCTGGACGAATCAAAACTATGGCACAGAAGAAGAACACTCCAATCACTCCTACCACATCCAGATGGAGCAAAGTTGCAATCCCTTCCAAGAAGAGGAAAGAAATTTCCTCATCTGATTCTGATGATGATGTCGAACTAGATGTTCCCGACATCAAGAGGGCCAAGAAATCAGGGAAAAAGGTGCCTGGAAATGTCCCTGATGCACCATTGGACAACATTTCATTCCACTCCATTGGCAATGTTGAAAGGTGGAAATTTGTATATCAACGCAGACTTGCCTTAGAAAGAGAACTGGGAAGAGATGCCTTGGATTGCAAGGAGATCATGGACCTCATCAAGGCTGCTGGACTACTGAAAACTGTCACCAAGTTGGGAGATTGCTATGAAAGTCTAGTCAGGGAATTCATTGTCAACATTCCCTCTGACATAACAAACAGAAAGAGTGATGATTATCAGAAAGTGTTTGTCAGAGGAAAATGTGTTAGATTCTCCCCTGCTGTAATCAACAAATACCTGGGCAGACCAACTGAAGGAGTGGTGGATATTGCTGTTTCTGAGCATCAAATTGCCAAGGAAATCACTGCCAAACAAGTCCAGCATTGGCCAAAGAAAGGGAAGCTTTCTGCAGGGAAGCTAAGTGTGAAGTATGCAATCCTGCATAGGATTGGCACTGCAAACTGGGTACCCACCAATCATACTTCCACTGTTGCCACAGGTTTGGGTAAATTTCTGTATGCTGTTGGAACCAAGTCCAAATTTAATTTTGGAAACTATATTTTTGATCAAACTGTTAAGCATTCAGAATCCTTTGCTGTCAAATTACCCATTGCCTTCCCAACTGTATTGTGTGGCATTATGTTGAGTCAACATCCCAATATTTTAAACAACATTGACTCTGTGATGAAGAGAGAATCGGCTCTGTCCCTGCATTACAAACTGTTTGAGGGGACACATGTCCCAGACATTGTCTCGACATCAGGGAAAGCTGCTGCTTCAGGTGCTGTGTCCAAGGATGCTTTGATTGCTGAACTCAAGGACACATGCAAGGTGCTGGAAGCAACCATCAAAGCCACCACAGAGAAGAAAATGGAGCTGGAACGCCTGATCAAAAGACTCTCAGACAGTGGCATTGATGATGGTGAAGCAGCTGAGGAAGAAGAAGAAGCTGCTGAGGAAGAAGAAGATGCAGCAGAGGATACAGAATCAGATGATGATGATTCTGATGCCACCCCATGACCATCAGACCTTTATTGTTTTTTACTGTTACTAGCTATTGGGGCATGTCCCTTTGAACAATGGATTGCTATTGGTCTGTAATATTTGCACCTTAATTTCATGCATTCTAATTTTGCCAAATTCTGTCTAAAAAGGGGGAGTAGTAGGATAGGATATTATGCATGTAGATTATGCAGTAGATTATGCATGTAGGATATTATGCATGATTTATGATTTTGAGGGGGAGTAGTATTTATACTGCTGCTGCTGATGATGATTGATGTAAGCTAGTAGCTGATAGAAGATGCTGCAGTAAGAGCATGGAGACAGGGGGAGCAGAAAGCTGATGTCACGTGAGATGTCTTGACATCCTGGAAAAGACTTGTAGATTTGCAACTTGCAGAATTTTGCTGTCACCACTACAGAGACTGGTGTGCTTGATTACTCTGATAATGAAAGTTGCTGATCCCACTTGCATGACTGCTCGTACCTGCTCAGGAAGTGTCTAAGTATGTTTTAGACAAAATTTGCCAAAGGGGGAGATTGTTAGTGCTTAGCTCTACTGAGTTTTAAAAGATTGGCTAAAATTTTGTTAAAACATAAGCACTTAGACAATGAAGGAAAGCTGGAGTTGCTGCACATGATGTCCAACGTTATGTCAAGGAATCAGATTGGGCTCCACAATGCACAAGGCAAGATAAAATGTCAAATGAAGAATTGAAGCTGCAGGATCCACGATGTCGGATACAATGTCCAGGACATCCTGCCCGAAAATACTGGACACATAAATCTGTTATATCTTTAACAGATTAATGTGCAGTTAACAACAGATTTGGCGATCTATCTTTAGGAACGAATTAAAAGATAATTAAAGTTCGAATTACAAACTTGAATAGTTCGTTCAGGGATTAAAGATTAAAGATAAAAACTAAAAGATCAAACTTTATCTTTTAGATCTTTAAGTGCAGATTTTCAGGAGAATGATAGATCTCATCCAGCGCAAGTTGTTGCAGCCCAGATACGCACACTGCTATATAAACATGAAGGCTGCACGAGTTTTCTACCAAGTCCGGGATTGAAGAGTTATTTTGTGAGTTTTGGGACTTGAGTGTTTTGTGAGCCACCTTGATGTTACCCTAACATCAAGTGTTGGACCTGAGTGTGTTGAGTTGATCTCTATTGTTCAGAGAGCAATCTCTGGTGTGTCTTTGATTTATTTGTAAACACGGGAGAGTGATTGAGAGGGAGTGAGAGGGGTTCTCATATCTAAGAGTGGCTCTTAGGTAGAGGTTGCACGGGTAGTGGTTAGGTGAGAAGGTTGTAAACAGTGGCTGTTAGATCTTCGAACTAACACTATTTTAGTGGATTTCCTCCCTGGCTTGGTAGCCCCCAGATGTAGGTGACGTTGCACCGAACTGGGTTAACAATTCTCTTGTGTTATTTACTTGTTTAATCTGTTCATACTGTCAAACATCATCTGCATGTTCTGAAGCGTGATGTCGTGACATCCGGTACGACATCTGTCATTGGTATCAGAATTTCAATTACTCTATTTCCTGTGTCGTATGAGCTATGATCACGGCCAAAAGTAAGTGCCAAAGACCATGGACCAATTAAAGCGCCTAAGCATCCCCTCAGAAATGCTTAGATTCTTTAATCACGCTAGTTACCCACGTCTGGACCATCCGACAAGGTCAGTGCACTTTACCCCCCATGACATACACTCCATACAACGTATGAACGTGGCCAAAAGATAGTGCCAAAGACCCTGGAAGGTCAGTGCACAGTGCCCCCCACGAACATACACAACATGCACATGCCAATGCATTTCCAACATCAATCAACATTCCATTTCCATGTCATTCTCAATATAAATATCATTTTGTCTCAACGACGTTATCAACAACAACAGTAACCTCATTTCATATTCACATATTCATCAATAATAACAATTCATGTTGACATGGTCTTTATTAACAACGTCATCCCAAATCAATATCATCATAATTATCATTATCATCACATATCAATTAAAATCCTCAATAGCGACATCAACAACAAATCGCATTTCGCACATATATGTATATTTCTTTCATGCCTGAGATTCACACTCACAGGTCTTCAAACAACACAAATCAAACAAACACAACAATATCATTCATCACAATATATTGATGAATATGTATATATATATATATATATATATATATATATATATATATATATATATATATATATATATATATATATATATCGCATCTCATTAGTTAAAAACATAATTTTCTTGAAAGAAAAATCAGCATGCAACAGGGACAGGCAGATATCCTCATAACTAGGTTCCCTGACCCTAAATATGGTGTTAAAACGGTAAATTTTATAATAAATTCCCCTCACCTATCGTGAGCAACCCGCGGGTTCCTCGTCACGTCACTTGGAGATTTCCTTTTCTTCTCCGCTCATCGGTTCCATGAAAGCCTCTACCATACCAAAACGAATGAGACTTAATATGGATTTCAGAAAACAAAGCTAATAACAATGCTCTGGGTCAAACACCCACGTCACTACATAAGAGCGTTGAGAGCATTTCGGGTTTTACAAAGGGATATCATTTCGAAATTCTGACCACGCCAATGTGACCGGGGTTCAGTGTAGATTACAAAAATAACATGCATTTCATGAAAGGATAACTTTTACAAAGTCTCTTTGCTCTAGGGTTTTTCAGAGGAAACGTAAAACATGCAATGGTGGTTCCAAAGTTAGAAAAGATACAAAGACAAGTTGAAACTAACAAGAAGCAAACATGAAATCATGGTTACCTCAAAGGAAAATGAAAGGTCAGATTAAGGTTTCGTTCTCTACCGAAACCGCAAGGCAAGTTGGAAGATTCCGCTTTGGTTGAAGGGTTCCTCTCGGTGTGGGGTTTCAATGAAGAACAATGACGGTTTGTGGTGGCTAATGGTGGTTGTGGGTGATGGAGAAAGTACTTGGGACGTTAGAAATGGTTTTGGAAGAAATAAAGGAGAAGAAATGGTGTTTTTCCTAAGCTACACGAAAGCAAAGGCTGAAACGCTCAAATGAGAAATGCTCTCGGGAACGGAAGCTTAATGCCCACTCCAGACATCTTCTCAAAGATCCCAACGGTCAGACTGTGGACAAGTTTCTTGTGAAGTTGAAGGCCAAATTTTGAGAAGATCCAACGGTTAACGAAGGCTATGCAGCATTTTTACCGAGGCAGCTTCATGTAGCTTCCTCAAGAAGCTTCATTAAGAGGCTTCCTCATGGCTTCTTTGAGAAGTTTTCTCAAGAGGCATCTTTGAGAAACTATATCCTTATCTACCCACACCCCTCTATTAACTAAATTAACCTCCTTGAAAATAATTATGGATAAAAATAACACAACGAATATAATCAAACATCAAACATAATTACTAATAATATATAGATATATATCTGGGTGTTACACCAGCTGCATTAACGATTCCTGTGACATTCATAACGGAAGCTCAGTGTTCACAACATATGCAGCAATACACCTTATGACAGAAGTACAACTTGAGGATATTAGTGTACAGATGCAAAACCTATATTTTCATTGAATATGTGTGCCTTTTTGGCTCTATCATGCTGACTTCTTCGTAAATGCTTTCCTTGCAATATTAGCTTTCTTTTTAATCTTGCAGATTTAGCAGAACCTCTTGTGTTAGAACCCTCTTCTATCATGAATGATTAACTGGAAATGAAAGTGTTTGAATAATGACTTGAAGATATCTCAAAATATGATAAAATGAAAATGTTAATTCATATTTGAAGATTGCCAAATTTTTTGAAGTTATACTGCTTTAAGAATGAACTGAAAATATGATATTCAAAAAATTGTTGAAGTTATACCAGTTGTGACACAGTGATTTATACCAACTGTGACACAGTGATTTAAAAAAATTGTTGGGAAAAATGATATGCAAACTCTACTAATTAGAAAATCTTGTGCATTTCATTAGGATTTAAGATGGTACAATGCTATGTTGTCGTTGGTAACAACACCTTTTGGTAGCTGGTAGACTTAGTGTAGTTTATACCTACATTGTAGCCACCTATTAACAGACTATGAATCTATTTTTTTATTGCCTAGAAAATACTATAAATATATATAGACAATTTTAGACATTTTTGCACCAAATGGTAGTAGATTGCCAGCACACTTAAAAGCAAACCTTATGGTGCTTTTGATAATACCCTCTCACGAGTCAACTTCCAACTATTTTGTGTATATGTTGGACACTCATATGCTTTTTTGTGATTTGTTTAAAACCATTACGTTGAAATTGATTTGGTTTTGTCCATAAATTACTTCATATAACAGATGAATTTTTTTATGCTTCTGTAAGGTCTACAATACATGTTTTACAACAAAGGCTAAAATGTACAAGCATATCTAATTGGAAATCCTGCTCTTTTATTTTTGTGGACCTTCCAAAGTTCAGTTTAAATCCATGCTTTGTTGGCCTTAACTGTGCAGTATTCTTTTCAACTTCAATCTTTGTGGACTTGTCAAAGTTAAAAGCCATGCTTTGTTGGCCTTAAAAACTGTCATATCAAATGGAAATTATTTGACCGTGATCACACTTTCAACATACCAAATTTCCATGGATTTCGAATTTTTTTTTTCATATTGTTTAGGAACACTGCATTACATTTGCTTTGAACAAAAAACAAAAGTAATATCCCAAAATTTACAAAACAAAGCCCCAGTTTGAGAACAACATAATTTACAATACTTAAGAAGATGTTGATTCCTCATAATTTACAATACTTAAGAAGATGTAGTTTTTTAATTGACTATCATACAAATGATTTGTGTGTAGAACATAAGGTATGAATCAAGTATGTTTACCTGGGAATTAGTGTAACACCCTGATATATATATCTATATATTATTAGTAATTATGTTTGATGTTTGATTATTTGTTGCGTTATTTTCATCCGTAATTATTTTTAAGGAAGTTAATTTAGTTAATAGAGGGGTGGATAGATAAGGATGTAGCTTCTCAAAGAAGCCTCTTGAGAAAGCTTCTCAAAGAAGCCACGAGGAAGCTTCTAGAGGAAGCATCTTAATGAAGCTTCTAGAGAAAGCTACATGAAGCTGCCTCGGTAAAAACGCTGCCCAGCCTTCATTAACCGTTGGATCCTCTCGAAATTTGTTCTGCAACTTCACAAAACACCTTTCCATGATCTGACCGTTGGGATCTTTGAGAAGATGTCTGGAGTCTGCTAGAAGCCTCTTAATGAAGCTTCTAGAGAAAACTACATGGAGCTGCCTCGGTAAAAATGCTGCCCAGCCTTCGTTCACCGTTAGATCTTCTCGAAATTTGTTTTTAAACTTCACAAGATACTTGTCCATGATCTTACCGTTGGGATCTTTAAGAAGATGTCTGGAGGATACTAGAAGCTTCCGTTCCCGAGAGCATCTCTTATTTAAGCATTTCAGACTTTGCTTTCGTGTATCTTAGGAAAAACGTCATTTCTTCTTCTTTCTTTCTTCCAAAGCCATTTCTAAAGTTCCAAGTACTTTCTCCATCACCCACATCCACCATTAGCCACCACAAACCATCATTGTTCTCCATTGAAAACCCACACCGAGAGGAACCCTTCAACCGAAGCAGAATTTCCAACTTGCTTGCGGTTTCGGTAGAGAACGAAAACCCTAATCTGATCTTTTGTTTTCTTTCGAGGTAACCATGGTTCTATGCTTGTTTCTTGTTAGTTTCATCTTGTCTTTGCATCTTTTCTAACTTTGCAACCGCCATTGCATGTCTTATGCTTCCTTTGAAAAACCTTAGAGAAAGAGACTTTGTAAACATTATCCTTTCATGAAATGCATGTTATTTTCGTAACCTACACTGAACCCCAGTCACATTGGCGTGGTCGGAATTTCCAAATTATGTTCCTTTGTAAAACCCGAAATACTCTCAGCTCTTTCATGTAGTGATGTGGGTGTTTGACCCAGAGCACTGTTACTAGCTTTGTTTTCTTAAATCCATACTAAGTCTCCTTCGTTTTGGCATGGTAGAGGCTTGTGTGGAATCGACAAGCAAGGACAAAAAGGAATCTTCAAGTGACGCGACGAGGAATCCGTGGGGTAGCTCACTATAGGTAAGGGGAGTTTATTATAAAATTTACCATTTTAACACCATAGTTAGGGTCAGGGAACCTAGCTATGAGGATATTTGCCTGTCCCTGTTGCATACTGATTTTTCTTCAAAGAAAATTACGTTTTAACTAATGGGATGCGATATATATATGTATTGTGATGAATGATATTGTTTTGGTTGTTTGAAATGTGTTGTTTGAAGACCGTGCGTGTGGAAATGATATTGTTGTGTTTGTTTGAATTGTTGTTGATGTTGCTATTGAGGATTTTAATTGATATGTGATGATAATGATAATTATGATGATATTGATTTGAGATGATGTTGTTAATAAAGACCATGTCAACATGAATTGTTATTATTGATGAATATGTGAATATGAAATGAGGTTGTTGTTGTTATTGATAACGTCATTGAGATGAGATGATATTTATGTTGTGAATGACATGGAAATACGATTTGTTGATTGATGTTGGAAATGTATTGGCATGTGCATGTTGTGTATGTTCGTGGGGGGCACTGTGCACTGACCTTTCAGGGTCTTTGGCACTAGCTTTTGGCCACGTTCATACGTTGGATGTTGTGTATGATCGTGGGGGGCACTGTGCACTGACCTTCCAGGGTCTTTGGCACTAGCTTTTGGCCACGATCATACGTTGTATGAAGTGTATGTCATGGGGAGGTAGAGTGCACTGACCTTGTCGGATGGCCCAGACGTGGGTAACTAGCGTGGTTAGAGAATCTAAGCATTCCTGAGGGGATGCTTAGGTGCTTTAATTGGTCCATGGTCTTTGGCACTTACTTTTGGCCGCGATCATAGCTCATACGACACAGGAAATAGAGTAACTGTGGCCAAGTGTACTTTGTACTAGGGTGCTGTCACCTGGTAGGGAACACCTTTGGGCTCCCAGGCTGATCACCTATGGGAGGGGGGATGTTACGTGCACAACCGGGTGGTCTCGACAAACTCAGCACAGTTCCCTAAGTGAGAGTGTCGTGTAGACACGCTTAGGCTATTTCCTTATATTTGGTTGTTGTTGGTACGTACCACATTGCATCTGAGTGTTGAGTCAGGTGCATGCATCATTTTGTGCAGTCTTGATTGGGTCCATGGATGGATGATGAGTAATCGTTGGATGTGAATGATGAATATTTGTTGGATATGAGTGTTGAATAATGATTGTTGTGTATGCTTATCATGTTTGCCTATGTTCCTTGCTAATTGTGGTTATTTGGAATTGGTATTGGTTCTTTTATAATAAACTCACCCTTGCAATTTTGTATCGTGTGGTTGATACTTGTGATGATCACGAACCTCGTTCGTGGGAGCAGAATGACAGTGGCAGGGTGTAGCGAGTAAGATTCTGGTGAAGAGCTGCCGAGCCGACGTGATGACGTTGGCGTTATTTTGGGAGAGAGTTGTGTTTTGTAATCAACTCCTCCGTAGTTGGTTTTTTAAGTTTTATTTTGTTGAGTTAAAGATGTAAAACTGGAATTTTAATTATATATATGAACATATTTAATTTTCGTTATGTGTATGACTGTACCGAATTATTGTTTCTATGTAATTATGCATATTCACTTAAGTAATGGCGTGTTGTTGGATGAATTTATGTTGTGACAAAATCACTTCTATTTTCATAATAAAAAATTAAGGGAGTTCTTTTTATAAAAATTGAAATTATCTAATATTAGAGTGTGGATACCATAGCGACGAGGTGGGTCGTTACAATTAGTGGAACACTGACTTCAGTTTCGTAATGCCTTGTGTCATTATATTCTACCGATCGATGGCCATTTTCTATTTCCCACCAAGGCGTATTATCCATGAATCCAACGATTTTGGCCCAAACTACACACAAATCACCCTTTATAGTGAAAGCACCATATGTATATATTAGTGATGACCATATTAACAACTTCAACAATCCAACTAAATGGTTATATATGAAAGATTAAAAACACTGACCCATCCAAATAAGTGCAAATCTACAATCCTTTTATGGGCATTAAGAATCAGGAATTTGAAATAAATGTCTTTTGGAATTGATCCAAGATTAATCACATACACTTTTTTAGGCCTGACTCTGTTATGGAACATGTAATGTAAATCTTAAACGAATGCATCTTTCACCAATGACAAAAGAAATAGACATTTGGTGAAAATTGCAACTGCAGTAGATACACATTAAACAAATGTATACCTTATTCCAGAATTAGACATTGTTGGTGAGTTTGGATTCAATATTATGTTGTTGACATTAGGCACCGTTCCAATATAGATTTCACCTGTTTCACTAGAACGACATTCAACATTAATATATTTACACATGTATGTTGTATTATCAAGCGAGAACGACATTCAACATTAATATTAATGCCTACCATGAGTCAATGCAGCACATACTTGCAATCTTCTATGTTGAATTGCCAAGAAAGGAGCATCAACATTGCCATCTCTCACTAAGTCTATTATAACCTTGACATATTTAACATAGAAAACACATTCAATAGTATGTCTGCACAATAATATAGAATTGAACATTAGACACTGTGTAGTACACAAAATGTAATTTGAAGAAAAGTGAATCATTAGTGATGTGAGCAAATATCCTTTGAATAGTGGTGTTATTTTTTACAAAGTTTTGCACTGACGATATTGCTGAAATCCACCCAACTATGTCTTCATTACATAAAATACCCAACAAATGTTATCACAAACTTGCTCATAACATTATAACTAAATCCTATTAGAATAAGACAACTACTAACCAATGCAATATGCAGGAATTTCAAATGATTCAATAATGACTTCTAACGGAACTGGTTTCAAGCAACATAGTTGACTCAATGTTTCATATCCCATTGACGTAACAACAGAGAATCTTGTTATTACAAGCTTATATTCATGATTTGCCAAGCGTAAATCAGCACAATTCCTCAGTACACTAACATTGTGCAAGATATGAAGCTTTCCTTCTTCCATATCCAAATATCTTCTCTTACAAATGTTTCAATTTGATCACCCGTATTCCATATAAAAATTCAACTTGGTGTAAGGCACAAACATAGTTTTCCATAAGTATTGTTCAAATAAGATATAAACAAAAGAACTTGATATCAGGCTATAAAAAAAACCATTTAGAACCTCCCAATTGCCCTTCCATTAGTGTTGTCAATTGTTTTTCATATCTTATTGACTTGAGCCTTCACAGCCCAATAGGTAATAGAAGGAGAAATAGTCTTCCCTAGGATTAACATGTATCCTAAAATTGCCATCTCCTTAAGACAATCGTATCACGAACACAGGTGTCCTGGGTTTGTAATGAAATTAGCTGCTATTACTGATAGTGTATGAGAAAATCACCTCTACTCGGTTCTTTCTGCAATTGAATTTCCTTCGGCCAAACACTGTGTAATGCCCAGAGTGTTAACCTGTCATTTCATGGGCACAAAAATTAATAGGCTCTACTATTAGCAACTGTGTGCAATTTACACTGATCTGGATAAAAGATCTTCATCTGCAACTATGTAGTGCAAGAATCAATAACTTTGACTACAACATGACTTAAACCATCACGTCTGTCACTATAATTGCACGATTGTTGTTGTAAAAAAAACCTCTTGACATGTAAGTCACTGTTAACCAATTGGTAAAATATTAACATATCAATTACCAATTCGAATAGAATTGGTTTGGTTACATTATTATATTCACGTTTGTACTACGAACAAACACTTTGACCACAATCTATAAACTGTGAAAAAGAGTTTTCTATGTCAAGAGGTTGCCACTTGTTACGTTTATGTTTTATTCCTCATGGTCTTAATGACTTTGTTATATAATATATGTCACAAGATACTGCCTAAACATTACTGAATTTGTAGCACTATTTTAATTTATAATCCAAGAAAGACGCGTAATAATTGTGTTTCAATTTGATCATAAAACAACTCTGGTATATGAGGAACACACCTCTGCTACATTAAAAAATGAATATTAATTAACACTGGTGAAGTATTAGTAATGAAAAATTGATAACTTTTCATAGTCAACAAAGCATATTTCATATCTTAATTAACACTAATGACTTTTGTTTGAATTTGATCATAACACAGCTCTGGTATATGAGGAAGGCACCTCTGCTACATTAGAAAGTGGAATACAGGAGGAGAAACACATAAGCTCACATCCAAAGCTTAACATTTCATAGTCAATAAAATATATCTTATATCTTAAAAATTAAGCATGCTACATAGAGCATAATTGCTAACATATTACAACACCACCTAAAATAGTCTGTTTTGGTGAACCATCACCATTAATATTGAGATATTACAACACACAAAAGGCAACATTAAACAACCCAGAAAATAAGCAAGCTTTAAAATCCTTTTATCTAGTCATGCTTTACTCGGACTTGATATGCTTGGATAATTTGGAATAGGATAACTGAATTGATGACAGGTCTTCAAATGGTATTGATTCCAGCTGAGATTCAGAGATCAGAAATCCTCTCTTTGCAAGAGTTACTGACTTAGATAATTCAGGATAAAATCTCCACTGGCTGATAAGGAATGTTGTTCTGGCAGTATATATATACAATAGATGTTACCTTCACTATAAGTTAAGTATTAGTAAACATAGATTAAATCATAACTTACAATGTAGGCTATATCATCTCCATGCTTCATAGATGAATTTGACATTTCAAGCTCAATTCCAGCAAGCTATATTAAAAAAACAATAAAATTAGATTCAAAATTGTCATGTTACAAACCATAAAGATCATTAATTATATTGACCTTATATGTAGGAAGTCTCTTCAATAATAACATAATTAGATCTTCATCCTCTAATATTTGTGACACAGAATACCGGGTATTGTTTGGTATAGCCTTAAATCTAAAAGCTAATTTTTTGCCCAGTATCCTATCAATAGCCTCTGGAATGTCATTTATATCAAATTCACCTTCCTGTCAAGGGTTAACATCAAGTTCAAATTCAAAATATATAATCACTACAAGCTGACTATGATGATTAACTAAAGCTATTAGATTATAGTTTACACCTCATCAATCATCTGTTGTTTAATTTCACTTACACTTTCTTTAATGAGTGCATTGCACTCACGATCCCATAAAGTAAAGTTAGCAATTTCATTTGGTTGGCCAGCTCTCACTTCCAATCGAAACCTATATAGTATAGAATGATTTAACTTAAGTTATCATAGATCATTTAATGACACATGAATTGGAAACATATACATAACATGTCTAATATAAGAAACACAAGTTTAAACACATAACCTGGCCACAGTTGTTGCACTTTCATTTCCACAACATTGACAAGTGTATGGAAATTTCTCACATTCCACTTTCTTGTTACATTTTGGGAAACTCTCATATATCCAACCATTGCCAACTAATAACTTGGTTATTGTGGCAACAGTGACATAAACACAATATATAAAACTTTTAACATCACATTATTGTTAATCGTGAAAGATAATCAGTCATCAATATCAATCCTAGCAACCTTTAACATGTACATTTTTCAACTCACAAAGTTCACTCAATGATTTAACTTGAGCATTATAAAGAAATCTATCCTCTAAAGTTGGTTAGGCAGAATAAGAGACTTGACTCAACCTTTGACTGCAAGTCACAAGGCTTAGCTAATTCGGATCTAATCTGCAATAGAGTAAGAAAAAGGATAATCACTACTCATTTTTATTTTTATTGAAGAAAGAAGTTTGGTTTCATAATCACTACCCATTTTTATAATCTTTAATGTCCTTCAAATCTTCATTGATAAACAGTCTAGAACCACACATTGAATTTTGAATGAACACTGCATAAGCCCCTACATATGTAATATGATTGTTAAGGCAATGACAATATAATCTAGAATTTATCTACATAAATCATAAGTGACATAATGGCCTCGTGCTTCCTTAATTTTTTCCAAATGAAGCAGAAGTATAACTGGTCCATTTTGATGTTTGTCCGAATAAATCTTTCAGCAGGAATGCAAAATCCTCCCACATAGTACAATTGACAATGGTACCACTATTATAATTAAATTAAAAAACAAAACATAATTGTAGTTAATCATATGGATCATTATAAACATTTATATTTAACATTAAAATAACAATGATAGAAAGTACCACTTATCCTTCATAGTGAGGACCACATTTTTGGGTTTTCCATCTAGGCTCCACTGCAATTCATTAACTAACTCCCCGATAACATCTACCTAAAAGCTCAGGTTTATTAACTTTTGAATCCATGACAACGAGTGGACTAAATAAGAATTAAGTAATAAACATACCTATTAAGTAGTCATGATTGGCACTGCCAATAAGAACATCATCAAATAGTTTAAAATCATACACCATTTATGGTATCATTGGAAAATCATGCTCTTTTACTTTTGTAGAATAGACAAAGTTCAGTTTAAAGGCATGCTTTGTTGGCCTAAACTATCGAGTATTTTTTTCAACTTCAAAATTTTGTATCATATATGTCTTACCCACTTTAACAACATCATTCCACTTACCAAGATCAACATTTTTAATTTGAGCAACAATCTTATCAGCCTATGCAAATATTAAAAACTATGATATCAGATGGAAATTATTTGATAATATACATGAATAATTTATATTATACCTTCTCATCCATCAAGATCATTTCAATGTTAATCCTTGTATCCCGTCAAATAACCCACATATTAATCACACACACACTTACTTTCCAATTCTCCTTTTGAGCAGTGATGTCCATAATGGAGTTGAGCTTACGTGCCATGATAAACTACTAACATAGATAACCATTAAAGCATCAGGCATGCAACTAAAATGAACTTTTTAAAAGGAATGAAGACATCAACATGAACACAAAGATAGTGAATAGGATACTGCAAATAGAAAGACGACAACAAAGAAAAAAGACAAAAACCAAAAAAGAATGTGGTCCGCAGAGCATCAACAGATATATACAAAGAACCTTACTAATGTAGCTCCATCTGGAGCTTGTAGGCCTTGCATCTTCTTCATCAATGGAGTCCTTCGATTCTTGAAAATCAATGGCAACAGAATGGAGAAGGAAGAAAGATGATTAGAGATGCCACTTCAAGGAGAAGATGAGTCAAGAACAAGCTCACCACCATAGGAAACCATGGATAAGAGCTTGAAGGTAGGAGAAGATGAGTGGAGGGAGAAGGAGAGAATGAGCACAAAATTTTATGCCTCAAATGAGGTCTGAACTTGAAGTGTAATTCTCAAATGATCAAAGTTGAAAAAATGCACACACAAGACCTCTATTTATAGCCTAAGTGTCACACAAAATTGAAGAGAAATTTGAATTTCTATTCAAATTTCACTTGAATTTGAATTTGTGGAGCCAAATTTGGAGCCAAAATTTCACTAATTATAATTAGTGAATTTTAGCTATGGTTAAGCCCACTAATCCAAGATCAATTCCAAGATTCTCCACTAAGTGTTCTTAAGTGTCATAAGGCATGTAAAGCATGAAAGACATACACAAAGTGTGACTATATGATGTGGCAATGGGGTGTAGCAAGCAAATGCTCACCTCCCCCTTACAATGGTCCAAAATTTAATTGGATTGGGCTTCTCCCAATTCAATTAAATTTATCTCCCAACACACACACATCAAATAGTGCACTTAATGCATGTGAAATTAAAAAACTACCCCTAATACAAAAACTAGTCTAGGTGTCCTAAAATACAAGGGCTGAAAAATCCTACATTACTAGGGAACCCTCCCTACACTATGAAGCCCTAAATACAAGGCCCAAAAATAATGAAACATGTTAGTCGATGAATACGACTAACTTTTGTGTATAAAACCTGTGTAAATTGTATCAAACTTCCCCAATTTATGGTTATTTTGTAGTGTGATAAATACTTTTTGTTAAGTATAGGTAATAAATACTTAGTACTTCCATTTTGTGTGTTTAATAATCATTTTCTCTCAATTTCAGGTTAACTAGGCGACTCTGAAAAGTGTTGTTTTTCAACTTCTCGCTAAGCCAATCTGTTCGCTTAGCGAGCATCCGCTAAGCGCAACACTCATTGGCTAAGCGCGAGGAAGAATCTGGAAGAAGATGAGTTGTACAGGTTCGCTGAGTGCACCACTTCATCTCACTAAGTGTGCCACTTCATTCCATCCACTGAGCGAGAAAAGCATGCGCTAAGCCGAAATTCACTAATGTGCGCTAAGTGATTCAGTATTGCACTAAGCGCACAAGCATGAACAAGGCCACCTATTTAAGCCTGAAATCAGATTTTGTGAAAAGAGTTTGGGCTGAGAGCTGAAGCTTTGCATGTCTAGTGATTCTATAGAGAGAAAGGTCCAAGTTCCAGAGAGTTTTGAGAGATTTTGTTGTGTGAAGATCTGCAGAGACCAGAGCTTGAAAAGGAAGCCGTTCTAAGAGCTTGAGATGAGTTTGTGAGTGGTTGTGAGATCCTAGAGGTGAAGGAGACATCCTCATCACTTGTATTTTTGCAATCTTTCATCTTGTTCTTCTCTTTGTTGTAAAGGAGGCTTCCTGGTTATGGAAAGCTAAAATCCTCTGTTGGATCTTCCCTATAGGTACTTGATGTAAATATCTTTCTATCTATTTAATGATGTTTTGTGTGTTCTCTGTGCTATCAGCTTTTAATTCTAGCATGCCTTTACCTTGATCACCTAGATGTATGCTTTGTTAGGGTCATTCAACAGTGGAAACTAGTCTGATTCTGATGACCTTGATAGGACAGGGCTAAGTTGTCGTACTATCACGAGGAATCGGGGTGCGATAATTTAGTTGTAGTATGTTTGTCTTAATGCAGTCCTAGTTGAGTTTAGTCCAACAAGAGGAATCTGAGGACGATGCTTGATCAGGATTAGGTTAAACTATCATGAGGAATCGGGGTTTAGCATCTCAGGAGACACCATAGGAACACATGAGCATTGTTAAATAGAAAATATCCTTTTAGCATCAGACACCTATTAGGAAGACCAACGCATTTTCTACTTGTTTTTACACATTATTTCTCTCGCGTGATTTTCCTTTTTGCACAGATAGTTTACATACCTGTTCATATGCACACTTAGATTTTCACACCAGATACCTATTCACTGAAATAGCTTACCAAGTAACACAAGTTCCCCGAGAGTTTGATACTCAGTTCTTACCATTTTATAATACTTGTGCAATCCGGTGCACTTGCTGGAAGCGAACAAAACCTTAATCAAATATGTACAAAGATAAGTGGACTCATACTTAGCCTATGGGCCCAAGATCTACCCTAAGGCTCATGAGAACCCTAGGGTCTTCTCTTGCATCTCTGGCCCAATCTTCTTGGAGTCTTGTATCCAATGCCCTTGGGGGGTAGGATTGCATCATTCCCTCCCCCTTGAAAAGGATTTGACCTCAAACCCAGAGGTTCTTGAAACTCTGGGCTTCTTCCCTCAACACCTGTAAAAAGAATCAAAACATATATATTAGTGGTGTTTGGTATGTTGGAGTAAGGTAAGGTCTAAAAACCCTTTTCTTGGGCATCTTCCCATGAGGGAACATGGTTCCTCACCAACTCAATGAGTGGTACCACAAGTATAGAAAAATATCAAACAGACCTTTTGTAAAAGTTTGTTAAGTCATGGAAGCCTTAAATTTTCCTTATACTTGGTGGAGTAGGCCATTCAAGAATGACCTTTATTCTCTTAGGGTCCGTGGGAACCCCTTGATCACTATTTAAAAATTAAAGAAAGTAATGCAATAAAACATACCTTTTTTTTGTATTTTCATGTTGATTATTCCTACCAAAAAGTACAACAAACCTAAGGTGTCCCATATGATCACCTAAGTTTGTATTGAAACTAAAAATAAGAACAAAACTACCTAATGAGTCCCTATGTATGTGAATCCCGAAGATGTTGGATGCATGGGTGATTTTACAAAAGAGGGTTGCACCACTCAACACATTCATCATACCACCTATCATAGGGATTCGGTGCCTCATAATACCTATTTTGGGCACCAACAAAGCACAAGGAGTTAAGCTCTTACGAACCAAACCATCATCCAACAACTCCTTTACTTGAGGAATAACCTTAAGCTCAAGAGGTATGACAATGCTAAGGGATGTTTCCCTTGATAGAAGAATGTAGAAGGAGTGCTCTTTTGATATCACCTTTTGTTGCAAAATGACTTTCCTTCTTGACAATCTTCTAGGAGGAATCCTTTTCCTCTTTTTCCTTCCCCTTGGCCTTTGAAGACAAGGCCTTACTATCCTTCTTTTTCTTTTGTTTTTCTAGTTTTTTTTACTCGTCCCTCTTATCTTTCATAGCTAGTTGATCTTTGGCCACCTGTGAAAGTGTTTGAGGATGCAACACAAATTTAGTGCCAAGATGGGTGAAGGTAATCTCATTAGTTAGGCCATTGTAAATGATCTTCCTATCAAATTGACATGGCCTTCCTAAAAGAATATGCCCTGCCTCCATGGGAACTATATCACAATTAACTTCATCCTTATATGTCCCAATGGAGAAAGGTACCTTCACTTGTTGGTTAACTATCATTTCCCTTTTCTCATTGATCCATTCAAGTTTATAAGGTTTTCGGTGGGGAATGATAGTAAGGTTCAACTTCGAAACTAATCTTGTGCTACAATAATTGCAACAAGATCCACTATCCACAATGAGAGAACAAGTTTTATCTAAAGCTTTGCATCTTGTATGAAAGATGTTCTCTTTTTGGGATTGAGATAGATCACAAGATTGACCTCCAAGGAGCCTTCTAACCATTAGGAGGTCACCTTCTTCATGGGGGTAGACTTCCTCACTAGACTCTTCACCCCTTACTTCATCTTCACTTCCACTAGTGGAAGGGGAAGAAATGGTCTCCTCTTGACTATTATAAATGTCTTGAACCCTCATAATCATGATTTTCCTTGTGAGGCATTGAGAGGCAATGTGACCCCTCCCAAGACATTTGAAGCATTTAAATTTGCTAGCCCTTGCTTGGGAACTAGTCTTAGGGGTGGATTTCTCTATGGTCTTACCCTTATCTTCCTTGGGTTTTGAAGGTGCAGCCCCCAAAATTCCATGAGCTTGGTCCTTCCTTGGATAAGAGTGAAAGCCATAAGATTTTGAAGAAGGCTTTCTTTTAAGTTGTTGCTCCACTCTTATACAAAGTTGGACTAGCTCATCTAGGTCCCTATATGGAAGGAGTTCAACCTTGTCCCTCACTTCCGTATTAAGCCCACTAAGGAACCTAGCTATGCTTGTTCTTTCCTCCTCCCTAAGTCTAGCTCTTAAAAGGAGTAGTTCCATCTGTTGTCTATATTCTTTAACACTCATACTCCCTTGTCTAAGCCTTTCGAGCTTGTCCATAAGCTCCTTTTCATAGTAGGAGGGAATGTGCCTCTTCCTAAGGTCACTCTTAAGATCATTCCAATATTCTACTGGAGGATCCCCATGAATCCTTCGTTCCCTAACAAGGGAAGTCCACCAATAGAGGGCATACCCTTGAAAGCTAAGGGTAATCAACGGTGTTGAATCAAGTGGCCTCGGAATAATTAAGAAGGGGGGGTTGAATCAATTATTAATGTGTCTTGACTAATTAAAAATTTATCCTTCTTAATGTTACTAGATTCAACTAGGCTTTTACTTCTAAGTTTAGAAAGTAAAGAACAAAAACTTAACCAAAATTAAAAGCAGCAATTAAAAGTACACAGCGGAAATTAAAGAGTGTAGGGAAGAAGAAGACAAACACAAGATTTATACTAGTTTGGCAACAACACGTGCCTACATCCAGTCCCCAAGCCACCAACGGTTCTTGAGATTTCTTTAAACCTAGTAAAATCCTTTACAATCCAAAGATCCACAAGGGATGTACCCTCCCTTGTTCTCTTTGAACAACCAAGTGGATGTACCCTCCACTTGAACTGATCCATAAGAGATGTACTCTCTATTGTTCTCAGTATAACAACCCAAGTAGATGTACCCTCTACTTGTACCACAAAGGATGTACCCTCCAATATGTTAGGACAAAGAATTCTTAGGCGGTTAGTCCCTTGAATTCTCTGTGAGGGGGATACAAAAGATATCTCAGGCGGTTAGTCCTTTGAAATATTTTGTCAAGAAACAGAAGATATCTCAGGCGGTTAGTCCTTTGAATATTTTGACAAGAGAAAGAAGTGAATGAAGAAAAAGAATAGCACAAGTTTTTGGTCAATGAACTTTTCTTGAAAGAGAAAGTATTGAACAAAAACTCTTAGAAAGATGAATATAAATGAATGACAGAAATCAGTCTTTTTGAATGAAAGGAATCGTTCTTAGTTTTATATGAAATTCGTGTCATGGTCACATATTTATAATCATTTGATGACTCAAGTTAAAGTTTGTGACTCTTGGCAATTTCTTTAAAACTACTCACTTTAAAAGTTGTGACTCTTTTGAAAAACTAGTCACTTAAAAAGTTGTGACTTTTGAAAAATATTTAGAAACAAGTCACTTTAAGAATTGTGACTTTTGGAAATTTATTTTTTGAAATCAGTCACTAGTAATCGATTACCATCAAGGTGTAATCGATTACACATCAATAGATGTGACATCCTGGAAATTTCTACCCGGAATTTTTGAAAACGATGTATTTTGAATGATTATATATATAAGTATTATTCAGTGTATATGCCTATATGTTCTTAGTAGAAGTAGGAATAGCGGGGGCAAGATATGCTGGTTAGGCTAATTAAGGAAGAGAAATCCATAACTGGGAGGTTATGGGTTAATTCTTAATTAATTAGTTTAAAAATCATCGTTTTGCGTGTGACTTAAAATTTAACAAAACCAACCTCTGAACCATGCTCGGGGTTTTATTTTGAGCGTTTTGATATATATATTGCTTACTTTCGAAAACTGGCCCCGACGGACGCAGAGAAACGCGAGGAACTGGAACCAGAAAAATGGCACGCAAACCGAGGCAGGATTTTAGCGTTTCAAAAGGTCAGATTTTTCTCACTTTTTGTGGCTGAGTATGGGTCACAATCAAAAGAGAAAGTGGGCCCTTTTTGCTCCACTCAAATGGAGACATGTGGCATAGCTTAAATAAAATAATAGAAAAAGAGAAAACCTTTTTTTTAAAACCAAAAAGCACCTCTCTCTCTCTCCTCACTCAGCCCAAAAGAAAATTCAGAAGCTCTCCCTCTCTCTCACGCAGCCTTCTTCTTCTTTTCTTCCTCCACCATTGTTGCCCAACAAAGCTTCAACCTTTGGTGCCCATTTCTGCTCCAAATCGCGAAAGGAGGGCATTTTCGGAGTCGTGAAGTGCGTGTCTACGAGTGGGACTTCGAAATTTCAGGTTTGGGTGGACTTCTTTCTCTCTTGATTTTCGTGGGTATGGGGTTTTGGGAGATATGATGGGTAGTTTTGCTAGTTTTCTACTTCATGATAGTTACTTGTGAAGAAACTTGTTGAAAGCATGTTGAAATTGCCATGTTTGGAAGAGTTAAACATACCCATTCTGTTTTAGGGTTTTTATGATGATGCTTGTGATGTTCATGTGCTGAAATTGCTTATGGAAAACTGTTAGAGATGAAGGGTAGAATTAGCCTAGGGTTAGAAAGTGAGAATGTGGTGTTATGAGTGGAAAAAGAGTGAATTTTTTAGGGCTGGAAGACCAAATCTAGAATTGGTAGTATTTAGAGGTTAGAGTGAGTTAATCTTAGCTTGAAATGCCATTTAGGACTTATGTGAAAGGTTAGGCTGTGCTAGAGAGAAAAACAAATGACCAAAGTGAACCAAGAGCCATTTCTAGGGCAAAATTGGGTGTTGAGGAGTCAAATTTTGATTCGGTGGAATTTTAGGTGTAAATCCAGTTTGAGCAAGTTTAGATTGATGTTATGGACTGGTGTGAGGTGATAGTTTGCTTCAAATTTACCTCATTCTCAATTTCACTTCTCAAACCTAGAAAATCCATTAAATTGAGGGGTTTTGGACACCTAGATTTTGTGTTGCTGTGGTTTGAAGCTTGACTTTGGTTTAGACATGATTGATACATGATTTGGGACTTGTAGGATTTGATTTGGGCAATATTGGATGAGGGGAAGTGTGGTTTTCGAAATCTGCTCTCTGTGCAGATTTTTGCTGTGAAATTGTGCAGCAGAATTTTGCACAAGTGCAGAAAAATGCTATGCCTTACTGGTTGTGGAAAGAGCAGTGCAGAGTGAGTTCTGGATGTTTTCTAGTAGATCCCAACGGTCAAAATGCAGGCTTATGCACTATAGACTTCCAGTAAAAGTTTGGAGTCGATCCAACGGTTAACGAATTGGAACGAAGGAATTGTTACTGGGGTCTTTAAGTGAGAAAAGCTGTGATTTCGGTTGGTGTTTTGGCAGATTTTTCTGCCTTTGCTCTGTTTTCTTGGCTGTGATAGTTTGTGCTGTTTGAATGTTGAGTTACTTGGATGTTGGGGAAGCTTGGGAGGATTGATGGGGACCCGGTGTTGAGAGAAGCGAGGATATGGGCTACGTGGGAGTACGTGAGCTCAGTTGGAGGTGGGCAACAGGGGATGGTGGGTTTATGCGCGATTTGTGGATGTGGAAAACTTGTTGTGCACCATCGCCCGACCGCCACCTAGTACCACATGTGATGGGTACCCCATAATCCTACAAGCTTGAAAAGAGGAAGTGTAGAAGGGTGAAACTTCCTGCTTTTATTCGTTGACCACAGAGTGGTACCTGGAGATATGTCGCGGGGGTCAGGAGACCTTGGGGACGTCAGGTGGGGTGCTATTGCCCAAAACCAAGCTTGACCAATCCCGACCCAATTCGGGCATAGTCAGTCAGTGAGAACCTGTGATGTACCTAAACAGGCGAGCTCCTGGCAGTCAATAGATAAAAGGAACAAAGACCACAAAGCAAGGAGGCTTGTGGTGGCTGGCCAGCTGTGAATTTTGTGTGATATATGGGTTGTGGCCTCTGGTAATCGATTACCAAGGGTGAGTAATCGATTACAAGGCTTAAAAATGAAGACAGGAGGCTAAGATGGTCTCTGGTAATCGATTACCAAGGGGTGTAATCGATTACCAGGCTTGAAAACGAGGTCAGGAAGCTATGAGGGCTTCTGGTAATCGATTACCAAGGGGGTGTAATCAATTACCAGGCTTAGAAATGAAGGCAGCAAGTTGTGGAGGCCTCTGGTAATCGATTAACATTCTGTGTAATCGATTACACAGAGGAATGGGTCACTGGTAATCGATTACCAGGTATGTGTAATCGATTACACAGTGCCTTTTTCAGGTTTTCATGTCCTGAAGCTGTGTGATCTGAGTTTGGCCTCTGGTAATCGATTACCAAGGCTGTGTAATCGATTACCAGGGATGAAAAGCCTTGAGATACCCCTTTTACTTGCATATAGTGTTTAAGAGACGAATTTTGTGCGGCGTAGTTAGATTCTTGTGAAAGAGTCTACCCCTTTCTTTTCTTTCTTATAGATCGTGATGGCGGCGCAGCTAATCCATGATCGAGTGGAGATGGAGTGCCTAGAGGGAGCTTGGGAGACCCTCGAAGGCAACATGAGGTGTCGATTTCGGGGCACGATTCGATTCATGGCTACTTCTTTGGTGCATCCAGATGAACCTGCACGGACGCTTCAACGCATTGTTGAGTGGATACTACCCACGCCTACACCATACCCTCTAGTGGAGCCAGTCCAAGTGATCGAGGTGACGTCATCCGAGGAAGACCCTGAGGAGGATCCCGAGGAGCTACCTCCTGAGCCTGCTGTGGATGCTCTTGACTTTCTAGAGGGTGATGAGGACCCACTTCCTGAGGTGGATTCTCCCGAGGAAGTCATGTCGGCATTTGAGGCAGACTCTACGGAGGATAGTGGCCCGAGAGAGATGGCGACCAGTGGAGGCTCTTCATCATAGTGGACAGTTCCATGGATTAGTTTTGTATACTTTTTGAGGGTGGGTGTATCTAGGACTGACTGTTAGGTTTACCTTTTTGTTTTTGTATGGGTAGACCTGTTGTATAGGAATTTGATGGTTGTATACATGTGGCTGAAGCCACCACTATGGACACCTTTGCTCTGGATGACACTGTGTATTTTGTAAAACTCCCATATTTTGAACAGCTTTAAATGATGGATGTATTTATGATCAATCTTGTTACTCGAAAAGAAAGCATTTGCAACTTTATTTGTAAAAGAGTTTGTCGACCGTATTTTATTCTTTTATTTTCACGTGACGACCTAAATTAATGGCTGGTATACTCTTCCTTTTGAAACAGCAAAATAGTTTAGAGATCACGAGTGGTAAGAAAGAAATGACTCCGAATAGAGTTGTGAACTGGCCATTCAGGACTCTATAGTGAGGATTTTCCTTCTAAACCTTGTTATGGTGAAAAGAGAAAGAAATGAAAAAGAAAAAGAAGAAAAAAAAATTTACCATGGTTTTTGTTATTTAAATCATTACTATCAAACCAGTCATTAATTTAGGGACGCCACAATAGATGTGACTCTTCATGTTTAAATTTGAAAATCAAAACATTTAGAAACTCTGGTACTCGATTACAAGTATTGTGTAATCGATTACACAAGTTTAAAATGATTTGAAAATGTTTTATCACTAGTTGTGACTCTTGAAATTTGAAATCTAACATTTTAAAACATTGGTAATCGATTACATGCTCATGGTAATCGATTACAACTTTGTAAATCAGTTTTGAAAACAATGTTGGCTACTGGTAATCGATTACTACCTTCTGGTAATCGATTACCAGAGAGTAAAACTCTTTGGTAAAAGATTTTGTGAAAAATTCTTGTGCTACTCAATGTTTTGAAAAACTTTTTTTAGTACTTATCTTGATTGAGTCTTCTCTTGATTCTTGAATCTTGATCTTAATTGTTCTTGAATCTTGATTCTTGAAACTTGATTATTCTTGAATCTTGATTCTTTGAAACTTGATTCTTGAAGCTTTTTGACTCCTGATTCTTTGGAACTTGCTTAACTCTTGATTCTTTGGCATCATCAAAATAATCTTGGAAATCATTGCTTCCACAAATGTAACTTTTCTCTCTTTGCTAATATGATGGCAAGCAAAGAGTTATTCAACCTTCATTTCCCAATCTAGGTAGGCCTCAACATTATCTTTTCCATGGAAATATGGGAGGCTAATGTTAACCTCTTGAGGCCTTCTATCCTTTTCTCTTCTTTGGGAGTGATGTTTAGTATGTGACCTATGGCGCCCTCTATAATAGTCGTTTAGTTCTTCACTTAAACTCTTGCAAGAGTCATGACTACTATAGGAGACATGTTTTTCTCTTTTCATTTCTTTCATTATTTTTCTTCTTTCTTCCTCTCTTATTTTCTCTCTTTCATCTTGACTTATTTCTTCCACTCTTTTTTTCCTTTTTCTTTTCTCTCTTGTTTTTCTTTCCATAATTTAAGGGATCTCAACTCATCTAATATCTTATACAAGGGGTCCTTAGGAGTAGAACCCTTACCATTAACACTAGATGAAGAATGAAGACTCATGTTGGTTCCTAAGTTGTGGTTCTTTCTTGTTGGGGGTTTGAAAACAAAAGGTAAAAGAAACTATTGTTGAAACTAGCCAAAATAAACATTAAAAGAGGTGCGAAAGATAAGGTAAAGGAAATTTAAAGCAAGCTAGACGATTTCCTATGCGAAGGCTTGGATGACCTTTTAGAGGTCCCAACTAGCTCTTCACTTAGTCTGCATAGTTTACACTAAGCTATTACATACAAATAGAGGTTTGGGTGGTCTATTGGAGACTTCCAATACACCCCTGAAGAATGTCCAAATACAAGGAATTGCAATAGAAAAAAAAAATCAGCACTAAATTGTTCTATTACAACAAATTTAACAAAGCAATTAAGGTTTTCAATGCTTATTTTTTTTTTCTCAAGTGTTTCACTCAAAATTTGGTGAGGCTTTGGTTGCTTTAAATCCAATGGTGCTCCTAGGATGGTTAACCTCCAAGACTAAAAAATATTCCTTCAAGCAACGTGCAAATTTCCTCTTCCAATCCTTATTGCAGGCAATACTTAAACACATAAAAAAAAAAAAGACAAGCAAGAAACCAAAAGATGAAACGAAAGCTAAACCAAAAGGAAATTTAATGTTACATTAATTCAATGAGATTCAAGAAAAAAATAAAGCAAAAGGACAGCACCACAAGCCAAGGTGGAACACAAAGGAGGTCCTAGAATTGCACTAGAATAGATTGACAAATTAAAAACAAGACTCAAAGCAAAATTCTAGTTATGTCAATTTAGCAACACATCTAAAAGATGAACAAATCCAAGGATTCAAATAGTCTTGTAATACAACTCAAAATAATGAACAATTTTCAAGCAAATCAAGCATACACATTTTTTTGTTGTTGTTCTGGACATGTATTTTGATGTTAATATTTATCACCATTTCATGCTCATTTCTTTTTTGTTTTTGTTCATTATTTTTCCATTTTTTTCTTCCATATGCCTATTTTATCTGGTTAAAATTTCAGCTCAAAACTCAAAGTATTAAAGCCCTGGTGGAGTTAAGAACACAATGTGCCAAAACTGACAGCAACCAGAATTTCAACCTAGAAATCAAGAGTAGTGTTTATGTTGCTTAAGGTTTGGATAGTTACAAATTGTGTTTTCTTATGATCAATTGTCTTGAATAGCACAATTCAAGAGAGCTTAAGACTTATTTTGATTCACAAATCCAGCCACAACTCAATTTCTTCATAGGCATCATATAGGAAACTTAGAAAACAAAAAAAGTTCAACAACAAGACTACTTCTAGGAATTGATTTAGAACATGTTATGAACTAAATAACATGCATGAATTAGAATCAAAATTCAAATGATAGGCTAAGAATTGCAAGAATACATGAACAAATGTATCTAGAATTCAATCAACAAAATCAAAATTGAACACAAACTTAGAACATAATGTGACAATTATTATGCTTAAACATGACTCTAAGACAACATGAATGAAGTGATTTACACTTAGATTTTTGTGTTTTCTTTTCTAATTAATATTTTTCAAGAAAACTGAGATCTAAAGGTTCAGCACAAGAAGATTCTGACTGAAAAATGATAGAACCTAAAATCAACACAAACATGATTCAAGAGTAGATCTATAAAAATTCAACCATAGAAATGCAAGAACAAGTGTAGATCTAAGATTTGATCGGTTTATTTTTTTTGAATCTACTTTAAACAGTACCAAACCACAAGACAATGGAGGAGATACATGGAGAAGAAGATGAAGAACAAGGAATTAAAGTGAATTGACCGAACAAAAAGATAGAGGAAGCAAAAGAACATCACCTAGATGAAGATGCTCTGATACCACATGATGTAGCTCCATGTGGAGCTTGTAGGCCTTGGATCTTCTTCATCAATGGAGTCCTTTGCTTCTTGAAGATCAATGGCAGCGAAATGTAGAAGGAAGAAAGATGATTGGAGACGCCACTTCAAGGAGAAGATGAGTCAATAACAAGCTCACCACCATAGGAAGCCATGGATAAAAGCTTGAAGGTAGGAGAAGATGAGTGGAGGGAGAAGGAGAGAATGAACACAAAATTTTATGCCACAAATGAGGTCTAAACTTTGAAATGTAATTCTCAAATGATCAAATTTGAAAAAATGCACACACAAGACCTCTATTTATAGCCTAAGTGTCACACAAAATTGAAGAGAAATTTGAATTTCTATACAAATTTCACTTGAATTTGAATTTGTGAAGCCAAATTTGGACCCAAAATTTCACTAATTATGATTAGTGAATTTTAGCTATGGTTAAGCCCACTAATCCAAGATCAAGTCTAAGATTCTTCACTAAGTGTGCTTAAGTGTCATGAGGCATATAAAGCATAAAAGACATGCACAAAGTGTGACTATATGATGTGGCAATAAGGTGTAGCAAGCAAATGCTCACCTCCCCCTTAAGATGGTCCAAAATTTAATTGGATTCGTCTTCTCCCAATTCAATTAAATTTATCTCCCAACATACACATTAATAGTGCACTTAATGCATATGAATTTACAAAACTACCCCTAATACAAAACTAGTCTAGGTGCCCTAAAATACAAGGGCTGAAAAATCCTACATTACTAGGGAATCCTTCCTACACTATGAAGCCCTAAATACAAGGCCCAAAAATAATGAAACCTTAATCAAATATGTACAAAGATAAGTGGGTTCATACATAGCCTATGGGCCCGAGATCTACCCTAAGGCTCATGAGAACCCTGGGGCCTTCTCTTGCATCTCTAGCACAATCTTCTTGGAGTCTTTTATCTAATGCCCTTGGGGGGTAAGATTGCATCACTTACCAACACTACTAAAAAAAAATTTTTCTACATCGCCCAATTAACATCGGTTATAGCTAAAATCGATGTTAACGAAAGGGCGGTGGCATTTTTGTAATTAAATGGAGTTACTTAACATCGGTTTTTGAAAAACCGATGTTAACTAATTCATGTTAACATCGGTTATTTAAAAAACTGATGTTAACATGATGTTAAGATGAATATGGTAACATCGGTTTGGGCAAAACCGATGTTAAGTTCATAGAGTTAACATCGGTTTTGAGGAAGCCGATGTTAAGGAGTTGATTTTAACATCAGTTTGTTAAAAAACCGATGTAATGTATTTGATGTTAACATCGGTTTTTACAAAACCGATGTTAACTATATTCAGTTAACATCGATTATCCATTAAAAACCGATGTTGTTATGTTTATAAGTTAAAAAAAATTGAGATTTCACAAGCCGCGCGCGCTCAAAAACCTTGCCCTCCCTCTTCTCTTTGTCATCCTCCTGCCTGAAATCGCTTCTCTTTCTCCTCCCGCCTGAAATCTGCCGGAAACCGCTCCCTCAACATCCACATTGTCGTCGGTCGAAGCCACAGAACCCCCTACACTGCCGAAAAACCCACATTGTCCTCGCTGGAACCCACAGAACCCCCTATAGTGCCGGAAAACCCATATTGTCGTCGCTGGAACCCCACAGAACCCACTTTGTCCTGGGTTGAAGAAAACCCTGCATACACTGTTGCTACTAGGGTGCTGAAACACTCGTCGCTGCTCAAAGGTCAAAGCTTTCTCCGCGAGGTACGTAGGTCAAATTCATTTATGCTAAGTTTCCTTGTGAGTGGTTTGACCCGAATTGAGAGTGGCATCGGATAATAAACAAAAGGTTTTTTGTTTGCGATTCTACAGGCTCCACTGACGTGCGTGTGTTGCTGGGTTCTCTTGATCAAGGTAACACTAACTTGTATACTTCATTTGACCTATTTTATTTTTTCTGGGTAGTAATAAGTAATGTTGCATGATTTTTAGTAACGTGTTATTCTGTTTGCACTATAACAGAGAATGAACCATGATTTCTGTAGATGGATCCACAGGGGTCTTGAAATTGCCTGCAATTGCTTTAACATTTTACTGTCCAACAGAGGGGGCTTGACTGTCGTTGTTTGAACATATTTTTTGTTTCTTGAGCAAGTAATGCTTAAGTATAGATAAAGCTCCCTCCAGTTCTTAGAAGACACCCCTACCTTGCAAGTATTTTGTTAAATAATGTTATTGAAGTAAATTTTTTATTAGATTTAATTAAATAAATGTTTAGTATTTTGTTCTTTCCTATTAGTCTGTTGATAGGTAATTGGAATAAAAGAAAAGCTAGGTGTCTGTTGATGGTGTTGTTATCTTTGTAGGTACATTCCTTTTGTGAAGCCTTTGTTCTATTAGTTTATGTTTTTGAACATTTGAATTTAATATAAAACTGGATTTATCCTAGGCATTTATTAGGGCATATTTATTTGGCTGCTTAGGGTCACGTTCACCAAGAGTTAGGCATTTTCAGCCATGATAAACTGTTAATCTTAGCAGTTTTTTATTGTCTATAAATCATGATCTTTTTTTTTTTTGGAAGGCAACAAATATAGTATATTTTATTAATCATAGAAACAGCAGCACCAGAGGTACTGCTGGTGACTTATACATAAGTGCAAGGCACCTGATAACAACTACCAGCATAAATAAAAACCAAGCTATGACCCCACCACATATCTAGATCTGAGTAACCCAAATTAACCAAAATAGTCCCCAAGATTGGAAGACCAGTGGTTGAATGAAGTACAGAACTTTTTATCTCTGGTCTTTGCCCATGACCATGTTAGGAGTAAAGCGTCTTCCATCACTTTGGCTGGATCAAACCGGTGGCCTTGGAATATCAAGAGATTCCTATGCTGCCATATTGAGCTTGATAATGCAATCCACCATCGACACCATCTTTTATGATTCTTCCCACCTCCAAAACCATCACAGAATTGGGCAAAATGAGCGGCTGGCTTAGCTGCAAGTGGACCAACTATCCTACTCCACCTCAGAGATTCCCACCATAGTCCGCTGGTCAATTTACAATTAAAGAACAAGTGGCCATCTTCCTCTTGGTAATAACCACACAGTGGACACACCTGATCCAGAATGATTACATTTCTTCTAAGTAGGTTGTATCTAGTGGGTAATCTGTCTTTGATAAGTCTCCAAGAGAAAACCACAGCCCTTGGGGGATGTACAGATTCCATATTGTCTTGTAGATGTTGGCCTCTGGAAGCTGATTGTTAGTAGTTAGTAGCAGTCTATAAGCTGATTTAGTGGAGTATACACTCGAAGAATCAGCTTTCCACAGCATAGTGTCCTGCAGATGAGGCTGAATCTGAATATTATTAATTGTTTCCATGAAAGCCATTGCTATATCCTGTTCATAGTCAAATAAATTTCTTCTCCATTTTAGATCCCAACTCCATTGACCCTGAGAGAATCTTCCCATGTTGGAAATAGTATTGTTCTGTTGTCCACTAATCAAGAACAGCTGATTAAATTGTTGTTGCAGGTTAGAATCAGCCCCCAACCATTTATCTGCCCAGAATTTGACTTTGTCTCCACCCCCTACCTTCCAAACCATATGTTGATGGATATAGCTGAATTGAGGCTGCTGAGATAGTTTTCGAAGGTCCCTCCACCATTGGGAATGCTAAACTTTATCTCTGCCAGTTGTGAGATCTGACCAACCACCATATTTGGAATTTAAAATTCTGACCCATAACTAATTCTGGTTAGAGGATAAGGCCCACACCCATCTTCCCAACAAGGCTGCATTAAATTTGGCAATATCCTTGATCCCCAGGCCCCCAACCTCCTTGGGAAGGCAAATGACATCCCACTTCACCCAAGCTATTTTGTTGAGCTCTTGACACCCTCCCCACAGAAAATTTCTTTGCAAGGATACCAATTTTAGAGCTACTCTTCGTGGGATTTTAAAAAAAGACAGAAGATATATGGGTAATGTTGTTAAAACTGAATTAATCAAAGTAGCCTTCCCTACCATTGATAGAGTTTTCTGGTTCCATTTAGATAATTTGGCTTCATATTTTTTTATCAGTGGTTCCCACACCATACAGCTAGATGGTTTAGCCCCAATAGGGATCCCCAAATAGTATAAGGGGGTCACCATATGCCTACAATTCAAAAACTGAGCTGCACCATGAACCCAACTGCTTTCATCTCCAAATATCCCCACATAGCTCTTTGAGAAATTAATCTTCAATCCAGATGCCATTTCAAAACCCCTAAGCATTGCCTTCAACACAATTATGTTGTCCCATGAAACTTCACCCACAAACACTGTATCATCTGCATATTTTAGAATATTTACAAGCTCTTTCTACTTCCCAACCAAGTAGCTTCTGAACAAATCTGTTAGTGCTTAGCTTTACTTAGTTTTAAAAGATTGGCTAAAATTTTGTTAAAACATAAGCACTTAGACAATGAAGGAAAGCTGGAGTTGCTGCACATGATGTCTAACATTATGTCAAGGAATCAGATTGGGCTGCACAATGCACAAGGCAAGATAAAATGTCAAATGAAGAATTGAAGCTGCAGGATCCACGATGTCGGATACAATGTCCAGGACATCCTGCCCGAAAATACTGGACACATAAATCTGTTATATCTTTAACAGATTAATGTGCAGTCAGCAACAGATTAGGAGCTCTATCTTTAGGAACGAATTAAAAGATAATTAAAGATTGAATTACAAACTTGAATAGTTTCGTTCAGGGATTAGAGATTGAAGATAAAAACTAAAAGATCAAACTTTATCTTTTAGATCTTTAAGTGCAGATTTTTCAGGAGAATGATAGATCTTATCCAGCGCAAGTTGTTGCAGCCCAGATACGCACACTGCTATATAAACATGAAGGCTGCACGAGTTTTTACCAAGTCGAGATTGAAGAGTTATTTTGTGAGTTTTGGACTTGAGTGTTTTGTGAGCCACCTTGATGTACCCTAACATCAAGTGTTGGACCTGAGTGTGTAGAGTTGATCTCTATTGTTCAGAGAGCAATCTCTGGTGTGTCTTTGATTTGTTTGTAAACACGGGTGAGTGATTGAGAGGGAGTGAGAGGGGTTCTCATATCTAAGAGTGGCTCTTAGGTAGAAGTTGCATGGGTAGTGGTTAGGTGAGAAGGTTGTAACAGTGGCTGTTAGATCTTCGAACTAACACTATTTTAGTGGATTTCCTCCCTGGCTTGGTAGCCCCCAGATGTAGGTGACGTTGCACCGAACTGGGTTAACAATTCTCTTGTGTTATTTACTTGTTAATCTGTTCATACTGTCATATACAATCTGCATGTTCTGAAGCGCGATGTCGTGACATCCTGTACGACATCTGTCCTCAGTATCAGAATTTCAATTGGTATCAGAGCAGGCACTCTAAATCACTGAGTGAGATCTAGGGAGATAAATTCTGATGAACATGGAGAAAGAAGGAGGACCAGTGAACAGACCACCAATTCTGGATGGAACCAACTATGAATACTGGAAAGCAAGGATGGTGGCCTTCCTCAAATCACTGGATAGCAGAACCTGGAAAGCTGTCATCAAAGGCTGGGAACATCCCAAGATGCTGGACAGAAGGAAAGCCCACTGATGAATTGAAGCCAGAAGAAGACTGGACAAAAGAAGAAGACGAATTGGCACTTGGAAACTCCAAAGCCTTGAATGCTCTATTCAATGGAGTTGACAAGAATATCTTCAGATTGATCAACACATGCACAGTTGCCAAGGATGCATGGGAGATCCTGAAAACCACTCATGAAGGAACCTCCAAAGTGAAGATGTCCAGATTGCAACTATTGGCTACAAAATTCAAAATCTGAAGATGAAGGAGGAAGAATGATTCATGACTTCCACATGAACATTCTTGAAATTGCCAATGCTTGCACTGCCTTGGGAGAAAGGATGACAGATGAAAAGCTGGTGAGAAAGATCCTCAGATCTTTGCCTAAGAGATTTGACATGAAAGTCACTGCAATAGAGGAGGCCCAAGACATTTGCAACATGAGAGTAGATGAACTCATTGGTTCCCTTCAAACCTTTGAGCTAGGACTCTCGGATAGGACTGAAAAGAAGAGCAAGAACCTGGCGTTCGTGTCCAATGATGAAGGAGAAGAAGATGAGTATGACCTGGATACTGATGAAGGTCTGACTAACGCAGTTGTGCTCCTTGGAAAACAATTCAACAAAGTGCTGAAAAGAATGGACAGGAGGCAGAAACCACATGTCCGGAACATCCCTTTCGACATCAGGAAAGGTAGTGAATACCAGAAAAGTCAGATGAAAAGCCCAGTCACAGCAAAGGAATTCAATGCCATGGGTGTGAAGGCTATGGACACATCAAAGCTGAATGTCCCACCCATCTCAAGAAGCAGAGGAAAGGACTTTCTGTATGTTGGTCTGATGATACAGAGAGTGAACAAGAAAGTGATTCTGACAGAGATGTGAATGCACTCACTGGGAGATTTGAATCTGATGAAGATTCAAGTGATATGATATTGAAATCACTTTTGATGAGCTTGCTATATCCTATAGAGAACTATGCATCAAAAGTGAGAAGATTCTTCAGCAAGAAGCTCAACTGAAGAAGTCATTGCAAATCTGGAGGCTGAGAAGGAGGCACATGAAGAGGAGATCTCTGAGCTTAAAGGAGAAATTGGTTTTCTGAACTCTAAACTGGAAAACATGACAAAATCAATAAAGATGCTGAATAAAGGCTCAGATATGCTTGATGAGGTGCTACAGCTTGGGAAGAATGTTGGAAACCAGAGAGGACTTGGATTTAATCATAAATCTGCTGGCAGAACAACCATGACAGAATTTGTTCCTGCCAAAAACAGCACTGGAGCCACGATGTCACAACATTGGTCTCGACATCATGGAACGCAGCAGAAAAAGAGCAAAAGAAAGAAGTGGAGGTGTCACTACTGTGGCAAGTATGGTCCCATAAAGCCCTTTTGCTATCATCTACATGGCCATCCACATCATGGAACTCAAAGGAGCAGCAGCGGAAGGAAGATGATGTGGGTTCCAAAACACAAGATTGTTAGTCTTGTTGTTCATACTTCACTTAGAGCATCAGCTAAGGAAGATTGGTACCTAGATAGCGGCTGTTCCAGACACATGACAGGAGTTAAAGAATTCCTGGTGAACATTGAACCTTGCTCCACTAGCTATGTGACATTTGGAGATGGCTCTAAAGGAAAGATCACTGGAATGGGAAAGCTAGTCCATGATGGACTTCCTAGTCTGAACAAAGTACTGCTGGTGAAGGGACTGACTGCAAACTTGATCAGCATCAGTCAGTTGTGTGATGAAGGATTCAATGTAAACTTCACAAAGTCAGAATGCTTGGTGACAAATGAGAAGAGTGAAGTTCTAATGAAGGGCAGCAGATCAAAGGACAACTGTTACCTATGGACACCTCAAGAAACCAGTTACTCCTCCACATGTCTATCCTCCAAAGAAGATGAAGTCAAAATATGGCATCAAAGATTTGGACATCTGCACTTAAGAGGCATGAAGAAAATCATTGACAAAGGTGCTGTTAGAGGCATTCCCAATCTGAAAATAGAAGAAGGCAGAATCTGTGGTGAATGTCAGATTGGAAAGCAAGTCAAGATGTCCCACCAGAAGCTTCAACATCAGACCACTTCCAGGGTGCTGGAACTACTTCACATGGACTTGATGGGGCCTATGCAAGTTGAAAGCCTTGGAGGAAAGAGGTATGCCTATGTTGTTGTGGATGATTTCTCCAGATTTACCTGGGTCAACTTTATCAGAGAGAAATCAGACACCTTTGAAGTATTCAAAGAGTTGAGTCTAAGACTTCAAAGAGAAAAAGACTGTGTCATCAAGAGAATTAGGAGTGACCATGGCAGAGAGTTTGAAAACAGCAAGTTTACTGAATTCTGCACATCTGAAGGCATCACTCATGAGTTCTCTGCAGCCATCACACCACAACAAAATGGCATAGTTGAAAGGAAAAACAGGACTTTGCAAGAAGCTGCTAGGGTCATGCTTCATGCCAAAGAACTTCCCTATAATCTCTGGGCTGAAGCCATGAACACAGCATGCTATATCCACAACAGAGTCACACTTAGAAGAGGGACTCCAACCACACTGTATGAAATCTGGAAAGGGAGGAAGCCAACTGTCAAGCACTTCCACATCTTTGGAAGTCCATGTTACATTTTGGCAGATAGAGAGCAAAGGAGAAAGATGGATCCCAAGAGTGATGCAGGAATATTCTTGGGATACTCTACAAACAGCAGAGCATATAGAGTATTCAATTCCAGAACCAGAACTGTGATGGAATCCATCAATGTGGTTGTTGATGATCTAACTCCAGCAAGAAAGAAGGATGTCGAAGAAGATGTCAGAACATCGGGAGACAATGTAGCAGATACAGCTAAAAGTGCAGAAAATGCAGAAAACTCTGATTCTGCTACAGATGAACCAAACATCAATCAACCTGACAAGAGTCCCTCCATTAGAATCCAGAAGATGCACCCCAAGGAGCTGATTATAGGAGATCCAAACAGAGGAGTCACTACAAGATCAAGGGAGATTGAGATTGTCTCCAATTCATGCTTTGTCTCCAAAATGAGCCCAAGAATGTGAAAGAGGCACTGACTGATGAGTTCTGGATCAATGCTATGCAAGAAGAATTGGAGCAATTCAAAAGGAATGAAGTTTGGGAGCTAGTTCCTAGACCCGAGGGAACTAATGTGATTGGCACCAAGTGGATCTTCAAGAACAAAACCAATGAAGAAGGTGTTATAACCAGAAACAAGGCCAGACTTGTTGCTCAAGGCTACACTCAGATTGAAGGTGTATACTTTGATGAAACTTTCGCCCCTGTTGCTAGACTTGAGTCCATCAGATTGTTACTTGGTGTAGCTTGCATCCTCAAATTCAAGCTGTACCAGATGGATGTGAAGAGCGCGTTTCTGAATGGATACCTGAATGAAGAAGTCTATGTGGAGCAGCCAAAGGGATTTGTAGATCCAACTCATCCAGATCATGTATACAGGCTCAAGAAGGCTCTCTATGGATTGAAGCAAGCTCCAAGAGCTTGGTATGAAAGGCTAACAGAGTTCCTTACTCAGCAAGGGTATAGGAAGGGAGGAATTGACAAGACTCTCTTTGTCAAACAAGATGCTGAAAACTTGATGATAGCACAGATATATGTTGATGACATTGTGTTTGGAGGGATGTCGAATGAGATGCTTCGACATTTTGTCCAACAGATGCAATCTGAATTTGAGATGAGTCTTGTTGGAGAGCTGACTTATTTTCTGGGACTCCAAGTGAAGCAGATGGAAGACTCCATATTCCTCTCACAAAGCAAGTATGCAAAGAACATTGTCAAGAAGTTTGGGATGGAAAATGCCAGCCATAAAAGAACACCTGCACCTACTCACTTGAAGCTGTCAAAGGATGAAGCTGGCACCAGTGTTGATCAAAGTCTGTACAGAAGCATGATTGGGAGCTTACTATATTTAACAGCAAGCAGACCTGACATCACCTTTGCAGTAGGTGTTTGTGCAAGATATCAAGCCAATCCCAAGATAAGTCACTTGAATCAAGTAAAGAGAATTCTGAAATATGTAAATGGCACCAGTGACTATGGGATTATGTACTGTCATTGTTCAGATTCAATGCTGGTTGGATATTGTGATGCTGTCATTGTTCAGAACAAGAGCACACCAATCACTCCTACCACATCCAGATGGAGCAAAGTTGCAATCCCTTCCAAGAAGAGGAAAGAAATTTCCTCATCTGATTCTGATGATGATGTCGAACTAGATGTTCCCGACATCAAGAGAGCCAAGAAATCAGGGAAAAAGGTGCCTGGAAAGTAACTGCTATAACTCCTCTAGCAGACAAATGCCCAGCTTGCCCCTCAGTTTTTCAAACTGATTTTCATCCAATGCCTTTGTGAAAATATCTGCTATTTGTTCCTCAGTGTCAACATGCTCCAATGTGATAACTTTATCATCAACAAGCTCTCTAATATAGTGATGTCTAATGTCAATGTGCTTGGTTCTGCTGTGTTGAACAGGATTTTTAGAAATATTAATAGCACTCAAGTTGTCACAGTACAATGTCATGACATCTTGTTCGACATTGTACTCCTTGAGCATCTGCTTCATCCAAACTAGTTGTGAACAGCTGCTGTCTGCTGCAATATACTCTGCTTCTGCAGTAGATAGGGACACACAGTTCTGCTTCTTGCTGAACCATGAAATAAGATTGTTTCCCAAATAGAAACATCCACCAGAAGTGCTTTTTCTGTCATCTGCACTTCCAGCCCAATCAGCATCACAATACCCAACCAGCATTGAATCTGAACAATGACAGTACATAATCCCATAGTCACTGGTGCCATTTACATATTTCAGAATTCTCTTTACTTGATTCAAGTGACTTATCTTGGGTTGGCTTGATATCTTGCACAAACACCTACTGCATAGGTGATGTCAGGTCTGCTAGCTGTTAAATATAGTAAGCTCCCAATCATGCTTCTGTACAGACTTTGATCAACACTGGTGCCAGCTTCATCCTTTGACAGCTTCAAGTGAGTAGGTGCAGGTGTTCTTTTATGGCTGGCATTTTCCATCCCAAACTTCTTGACAATGTTCTTTGCATACTTGCTTTGTGAGAGGAATATGGTGTCTTCCATCTGCTTCACTTGGAGTCCCAGAAAATAAGTCAGCTCTCCAACAAGACTCATCTCAAATTCAGATTGCATCTGTTGGACAAAATGTCAAAGCATCTCATTCGACATCCCTCCAAACACAATGTCATCAACATATATCTGTGCTATCATCAAGTTTTCAGCATCTTGTTTGACAAAGAGAGTCTTGTCAATTCCTCCCTTCCTATACCCTTGCTGAGTAAGGAACTCTGTTAGCCTTTCATACCAAGCTCTTGGAGCTTGCTTCAATCCATAGAGAGCCTTCTTGAGCCTGTATACATGATCGGATGAGTTGGATCTACAAATCCCTTTGGCTGCTCCACATAGGCTTCTTCATTCAGGTATCCATTCAGAAACGCGCTCTTCACATCCATCTGGTACAGCTTGAATTTGAGGATGCAAGCTACACCAAGTAACAATCTGATGGACTCAAGTCTAGCAACAGGAGCGAAAGTTTCATCAAAGTCTACACCTTCAATCTGAGTGTAGCCTTGAGCAACAAGTCTGGCCTTGTTTCTGGTTATAACACCTTCTTCATTGGTTTTGTTCTTGAAGATCCACTTGGTGCCAATCACATTAGTTCCCTCGGGTCTAGGAACTAGTTCCCAAACTTCATTCCTTTTGAATTGCTCCAATTCTTCTTGCATAGCATTGATCCAGAACTCATCAGTCAGTGCCTCTTTCACATTCTTGGGCTCAATTTTGGAGACAAAACATGAATTGGAGACAATCTCAATCTCCCTTGATCTTGTGGTGACCCCTCTGTTTGGATCTCCTATAATTAGCTCCTTGGGGTGCATCTTCTGGATTCTAATGGAGGGTCTCTTGTCAGGTTGATTGACGTTTGGTTCATCTGTAGTAGAATCAGAGTTTTCTGCATTTTCTGCACTTTTAGCTGTATCTGCTACATTGTCTCCTGATGTTCTGACATCTTCTTCGACATCCTTCTTTCTTGCTGGAGTTAGATCATCAACAACCACATTGATGGATTCCATCACAGTTCTGGTTCTGGAATTGAATACTCTATATGCTCTGCTGTTTGTAGAGTATCCCAGGAATATCCCTGCATCACTCTTGGGATCCATCTTTCTCCTTTGCTCTCTATCTGCCAAAATGTAACATGGACTTCCAAAGATGTGGAAGTGCTTGACAGTTGGTTTCCTCCCTTTCCAGATTTCATACAGTGTGGTTGGTGTCCCTTTTCTAAGTGTGACTCTGTTGTGGATGTAGCATGCTGTGTTCATGGCTTCAGCCCAGAGATTATAGGGAAGTTCTTTGGCATGAAGCATGACCCTAGCAGCTTCTTGCAAAGTCCTGTTTTTCCTTTCAACTATGCCATTTTGTTGTGGTGTAATGGCTGCAGAGAATTCATGAGTGATGCCTTCAGATGTGCAGAATTCAGTAAACTTGCTGTTTTCAAACTCTCTGCCATGATCACTCCTAATTCTCTTGATGACACAGTCTTTTTCTCTTTGAAGTCTTAGACTCAACTCTTTGAATACTTCAAAGGTGTCTGATTTCTCTCTGATAAAGTTGACCCAGGTAAATCTGGAGAAATCATCCACAACAACATAGGCATACCTCTTTCCTCCAAGGCTTTCAACTTGCATAGGCCCCATCAAGTCCATGTGAAGTAGTTCCAGCACCCTGGAAGTGGTCTGATGTTGAAGCTTCTGGTGGGACATCTTGACTTGCTTTCCAATCTGACATTCACCACAGATTCTGCCTTCTTCTATTTTCAGATTGGGAATGCCTCTAACAACACCTTTGTCAATGATTTTCTTCATGCCTCTTAAGTGCAGATGTCCAAATCTTTGATGCCATATTTTGACTTCATCTTCTTTGGAGAATAGACATGTGGAGGAGTAACTGGTTTCTTGAGGTGTCCATAGGTAACAGTTGTCCTTTGATCTGCTGCCCTTCATTAGAACTTCACTCTTCTCATTTGTCACCAAGCATTCTGACTTTGTGAAGTTTACATTGAATCCTTCATCACACAGCTGACTGATGCTGATCAAGTTTGCAGTCAGTCCCTTCACCAGCAGTACTTTGTCCAGACTAGGAAGTCCATCATGGACTAGCTTTCCCATTCCAGTGATCTTTCCTTTAGAGCCATCTCCAAATGTCACATAGCTAGTGGAGCAAGGTTCAATGTTCACCAGGAATTCTTTGACTCCTGTCATGTGTCTGGAACAGCCGCTATCTAGGTACCAATCTTCCTTAGCTGATGCTCTAAGTGAAGTATGAACAACAAGACTAACAGTCTTGTGTTTTGGAACCCACATCATCTTCCTTCCGCTGCTGCTACCTTGAGTTCCATGATGTGGATGGCCATGTAAATGATAGCAAAAGGGCTTTATGTGACCATACTTGCCACAGTAGTGACACCTCCACTTCTTTCTTTTGCTCTTTTTCTGCTGCGTTCCATGATGTCGAGACCGATGTCGTGACATCGTGGCTCCAGTGTTGTTTTTGGCAGGAACAAATTCTGTCATGGTTATTCTGCCAGCAGATTTACGATTAAACCCAAGTCCTCTCTGGTTTCCAACATTCTTCCCAAGCTGTAGCACCTCATCAAGCATATCTGAGCCTTTATTCAGCATCTTTATTGATTTTGTCATGTTTTCCAGTTTAGAGTTCAGAAAACCAACTTCTCCTTTAAGCTCAGAGATCTCCTCTTCATGTGCCTCCTTCTCAGCCTCCAGATTTGCAACGACCTTCTTCAGTTGTGCTTCTTGCTGAAGAATCTTCTCACTTTTGATGCATAGTTCTCTATAGGATATAGCAAGCTCATCAAAAGTGATTTCACTATCTGTATCGCTTGAATCTTCAGCAGATTCAAATCTCCCAGTGAGTGCATTCACATCTCTGTCAGAATCACTTTCTTGTTCACTCTCTGTATCATCAGACCGACATACAGAAAGTCTTTTCCTCTGCTTCTTGAGATGAGTGGGACATTCAGCTTTGATGTGTCCAAAGCCTTCACACCCACGGCATTGAATTCCTTTGCTGTGACTGGGCTTTTCATCTGACCTTTTCTGGTATTCACTACCTTTCCTGATGTCGAAAGGGATGTTCCGGACATGTGGTTTCTGCCTCCTGTCCATTCTGTTCAGCACTTTGTTGAACTGTTTTCCAAGGAGCACAACTGCGTTAGTCAGCCCTTCATCAGTATCCAGGTCATACTCATCTTCTTCTCCTTCATCATTGGATACGAAAGCCAGATTCTTGCTCTTCTTTTCAGTCCTATCCGAGAGTCCTAGCTCAAAGGTTTGAAGGGAACCAATGAGTTCATCTACTCTCATGTTGCAAATGTCTTGGGCCTCCTCTATGGCAGTGACTTTCATGTCAAATCTCTTAGGCAAGGATCTGAGGATCTTTCTCACCAGCTTTTCATCTGTCATCCTTTCTCCCAAGGCAGTGCAAGCATTGGCAATTTCAAGAATGTTCATGTGGAAGTCATGAATACATTCTTCCTCCTTCATCTTCAGATTTTCGAATTTTGTAGCCAATAGTTGCAATCTGGACATCTTCACTTTGGAGGTTCCTTCATGAGTGGTTTTCAGGATCTCCCATGCATCCTTGGCCACTGTGCATGTGTTGATCAGTCTGAAGATATTCTTGTCAACTCCATTGAATAGAGCATTCAAGGCTTTGGAGTTTCCAAGTGCCAATTCGTCTTCTTCTTTTGTCCAGTCTTCTTCTGGCTTCAATTCATTAGTGGGCTTTCCTTCTGTGTCCAGCATCTTTGGATGTTCCCAGCCTTTGATGACAGCTTTCCAGGTTCTGCTATCCAGTGATTTGAGGAAGGCCACCATCCTTGCTTTCCAGTATTCATAGTTGGTTCCATCCAGAATTGGTGGTCTGTTCACTGGTCCTCCTTCTTTCTCCATGTTCATCAGAATTTATCTCCCTAGATCTCACTCAGTGATTTCGAGTGCCTGCTCTGATACCAATTGAAATTCTGATACCAATGCCAGATGTCGTACCGGATGTCACGACATCTCGCTTCAGAACATGGAGATTATATTTGACTGTATGAACAGATTAAACAAGTAAATAACACAAGAGAATTGTTAACCCAGTTCGGTGCAACCTCACCTACATCTGGGGGCTACCAAGCCAGGGAGGAAATCCACTAAAATAGTGTTAGTTCGAAGATCTAACAGCCACTGTTTACAACCTTCTCCCCTAACCACTACCCGTGCAACCTCTACCTAAGAGCCACTCTTAGATATGAGAACCCCTCTCACTCCCTCTCAATCACACTCCCGTGTTTACAAATAAATCAAAGACACACCAGAGATTGCTCTCTGAACAATAGAGATCAACTCCACACACTATAGAGATCAACTCTACACACTCAGGTCCAACACTTGATGTTAGGGTGACATCAAGGTGGCTCACAAAACACTCAAGTCCCAAAACTCACAAAATAACTCTTCAATCCCGGACTTGGTAGAAAACTCGTGCAGCCTTCATGTTTATATAGCAGTGTGCGTATCTGGGCTGCAACTACTTGTGCTGGATGAGATCTATCATTTTCCTGAAAATCTGCACTTAAAGATCTAAAAGATACAGTTTGATCTTTTAGTTTTTATCTTTAATCTCTAATTCCTGAACGAACTATTCAAGTTTGTAATTCGAACTTTAATTATCTTTTAATTCGTTCCTAAAGATAGATCGCCAAATCTGTTGCTAACTGCACATTAATCTGTTAAAGATATAACAGATTTATGTGTCCAGTATCTTCGGGCCGGATGTCAGGACATCGTGTCCGACATCGTGGATCCTGCAGCTTCAATTCTTCATTTGACATTTTATCTTGACTTATGCATTGTGCAGCAACTCCAGTATTTTCGGGCAGGATGTCCTGGACATTGTATCCGACATCGTGGATCCTGCAGCTTCAATTCTTCATTTGACATTTTATCTTGCCTTGTGCATTGTGCAGCCCGATCTTACTCCTTGACATAACGTTGGACATCATGTGCAGCAACTCCAGCTTTCCTTCATTGTCTAAGTGCTTATGTTTTAACAAAATTTTAGCCAATCTTTTAAAGCTTAGTAAAGCTAAGCACTAACAATTGGCACTGCCAACTGGGTACCCACCAATCATACTTCCACTGTTGCCACAGGTTTGGGTAAATTTCTGTATGCTGTTGGAACCAAGTCCAAATTTAATTTTGGAAACTATATTTTTGATCAAACTATTAAGCATTCAGAATCTTTTGCTGTCAAATTACCCATTGCCTTCCCAACTGTATTGTGTGGCATTATGTTGAGTCAACATCCCAATATTTTAAACAACATTGACTCTGTGAAGAAGAGAGAATCTCCTCTATCCCTGCATTACAAACTGTTTGAGGGGACACATGTCCCAGACATTGTCTCGACATCAGGGAAAGCTGCTGCTTCAGGTGCTGTGTCCAAGGATGATTTGATTGCTGAACTCAAGGACACATGCAAGGTGCTGGAGGCAACCATCAAAGCCAACACAGAGAAGAAAATGGAGCTGGAACGCCTGATCAAAAGACTCTCAGACAATGGCGTTGATGATGGAGAAGCAGCTGAGGAAGAAGAAGATGCAGCAGAGGATACAAAATCAGATGATGATGATTCTGATGCCACCCCATGACCATCAGACCTTTATTTTTTTTTGCTTTTTACTCTTACTAGCTATTGGGGCATGTCCCTTTGAACAATTGATTGTTATTGGTCTGTAATATTTGCACATTAATTTCATGCATTCTACTCTTGCCAAATTCTGTCTAAAAAGGGGGAATAGTAGGATACTATGCATGATCTATGATTTTGAGGGGGAGTAGTATTTATACTGCTGCTGCTGATGATGATTGATGTAAGCTACTGAAACTAGTAGCTGATAGAAGATGCTGCAATGAACTGCTGCCTAGCAGAATATTCACTTCACAGCAGTAAGAGCATGGAGACAGGGGGAGCAGAAAGCTGATGTCACGTGAGATGTCTTGACATCCTGGAAAAGACTTGTAGATTTGCAACTTGCAGAATTTTGCTGTCACCACTACAGATACTGCTGTGCTTGATTACTCTGATAATGGAAGTTGCTGATCCCACTTGCATGACTGCTCGTACCTGCTCAGGAAGTGTCTAAGTATGTTTTAGACAAAATTTGCCAAAGGGGGAGATTGTTAGTGCTTAGCTTTACTTAGTTTTAAAAGATTGGCTAAAATTTTGTTAAAACATAAGCACTTAGACAATGAAGGAAAGCTGGAGTTGCTGCACATGATGTCTAACATTATGTCAAGGAATCAGATTGGGCTGCACAATGCACAAGGCAAGATAAAATGTCAAATGAAGAATTGAAGCTGCAGGATCCACGATGTCGGATACAATGTCCAGGACATCCTGCCCGAAAATACTGGACACATAAATCTGTTATATCTTTAACAGATTAATGTGCAGTCAGCAACAGATTAGGAGCTCTATCTTTAGGAACGAATTAAAAGATAATTAAAGATTGAATTACAAACTTGAATAGTTTCGTTCAGGGATTAGAGATTGAAGATAAAAACTAAAAGATAAAACTTTATCTTTTAGATCTTTAAGTGCAGATTTTTCAGGAGAATGATAGAGCTTATCCAGCGCAAGTTGTTGCAGCCCAGATACGTACACTGCTATATAAACATGAAGGCTGCACGGGTTTTTAATCAAGTCAGAGATTGAAGAGTTATTTTGTGAGTTTTGTGACTTGAGTGTTTTGTGAGCCACCTTGATGCTACCCTAACATCAAGTGTTGGACCTGAGTGTGTAGAGTTGATCTTTATTGTTCAGAGAGCAATCTCTGGTGTGTCTTTGATTTGTTTGTAAACACGGGTGAGTGATTGAGAGGGAGTGAGAGGGGTTCTCATATCTAAGAGTGGCTCTTAGGTAGAAGTTGCATGGGTAGTGGTTAGGTGAGAAGGTTGTATACAGTGGCTGTTAGATCTTCGAACTAATACTATTTTAGTGGATTTCCTCCATGGCTTGGTAGCCCCCAGATGTAGGTGACGTTGCACCGAACTGGGTTAACAATTCTCTTGTGTTATTTACTTGTTCAATCTGTTCATACTGTCATATACAATCTGCATGTTCTGAAGCGCGATGTCGTGACATCCTGTACGACATCTGTCCTCAGTATCAGAATTTCAAAATCTTTGTTTGTTGCCACCCTCATCATACCAGTCAAGCCTTCTGCTACAATATTGAAAAGGATAAGGGCTAAAGGATCCCCTTGTCTCAATCCTCTAGTGGGGGCAAATTCCTTTGTAGGGCTGCCATTTATTAAGATTGATACAGTGGCTGATTGCATACAAGCATTGATCCAATTTCTCCATTTAAGGCAAAAACCCATCCTATCCAGCATATACTCCAGAAATGACCATGAAACCGAGTCATAGGCCTTTTCAAAGTCCACTTTGAGAACCAGTGTTGGCTTCTTACACCTTTTAGCTTCCTCTACTACCTCATTGAGAATCAAAGCTCCATGAAGGATGTGTCTATCCTTTATGAAAGCCGATTGCCTTTAATCAATAAGGTCAGCCATCACTTTGCTAAGTCTGTTTGCCAATAATTTGGCTATTACTTTGTACATACAGCCAATGAGGGAGATGGGTCTATAGTCATTAAACGACTGGGGGTGGTGTGATTTAGGTATTAAGGCCAGAAAGGATGCATTACTGCCCTTAGGGAAGCTTCCATTAACATGAAATTCATCCACGAATCTCCTGAATTCTGGTTTTAAGACCCCCAAAAACTCCTTTATGAAATTAAAGTTGAATCCATCCGACCCAGGACATTTATCTCCTCCACAACTCCACACAGCTTCCATAAGTTCATGATCTGTAAAAGGGGTAATCATCTCCTCCCTTTGCGTGTGAGTAATCCTCTTGAATTGAACCCCATCCAAGGTAGGTCTGTTTAAGCTTTCCTCAGTGAATCTACTAGCAAAAAATTTAACAGCTTCTTCCTTAACCACTTTAGGTTGCTGAACCCAAACATCATCAATGAAGATGCCTTGAATCGCATTATAGTGTCTTCTGAAGTTTATGGATTTATGAAAGAATGTTGTATTACTGTCACCTTCTTTAAGCCATTTAATCCTTGATTTCTGCCTCAAGAGTGATTCATATGCAAATGAAGCCTCCCACAGATCCTGCTGAATGGACCTCATGGACTTAACTTCATCCTCCGACAGGGTTCTATCCTGGACAATTAAATCAACTTCATGCAGCTTTTGTTTCAGTTGCAAAATTTTGTTATTATTGACATCCCCATTCTGTATACTCCATTGTTTAATTCTGGATTTCAGGTTCCTCAATTTGTTTTTTAGCACAATACCACCCCATCCAAGTTGCTGGTCTCCACACCACACTTCTTTAACCATGTTTTGGTACTGTTTATTATTAAGCCAACAGTCCATCACCCTAAATGGCTTAGGGCCCCAATCCACCAAATTTGTTTGCAAAATAATTGGACAGTGGTCAGAATAATCTCTGTGGAGAACTTGCTGAGAAGAGTTAAGCCATTTCACTAGCCACTGCTCTGAAACCAAGCATTTATCGAGCCTACTCCTCACAGATCCATTTGACCTACACCAAGTAAATCTGCTACCAAAGCTTTTAATCTCCTGAATTTCCATGTCTGATATCCAATCATTGAAACCAGAACTGTCAAATGTGCCCACACTCCTTTGAGATGAACCTATTCTTTCATCCCGACTTCTAATGCTATTGAAATCCCCAAGGAAGCACCATCAGCCCTCAGGATTAGATTCTTTTAGCTGCCTCAGCTCCTCCCACAATTCTCTCTTCCCAGCAAGATCGCATGGAGCATATACATTGACAATGAACAGCTTCAAATTTTCCTTAATCCATGTCCCTACAATCATTAGGAAACTTCTGCCTTTAACCCTCCTATTCACCTCGAAATGTGAGTTGTTCCACATGCAAAGTAGGCCTCCAGCTATGTGGACTGAAGGAACACTTTCCCAGGAGACAGTGGAATCACCCCATATGTTTTGACAAATGTTCTTGGTGAAATTCTCCTTCTTTGTTTCCTGCAGGCATACCAGATCCACTTTGTACTTTAAATTAAGCTTTCTAATGGCAGCCCATTTCACTCCCCTGCCCAGACCTCTGCAATTATATGAGAGTATTATCATGGTTAAAAATGTTTTCTCCCATCTCAGCTACCAGCACATTATCTCTCTTTTCCATGCCTTCCATTAATCCCTTGATCTGCTTGATATCCCCCTGATGGGTGAGGCCCATTTGGTAAATAAGCTCACATTGCTTGTCAGTACTATCTTCGTTTTGTCTTTGTGGTACAGCATTACTTTCATCAGCCAAGCCATCTTGTTGGGCTATTTTCTTTTTACAACCCCTTCTCCTTGACCAAAAGCTCCAAAAGTGCTCTTGGCAAAATTAATTTTAAGGCCAGATGCAAGTTCAAAGGACCTTAGGACAACCTTAATTGTTTTGACATTCTCCATGTCCGCTTCCCCCAAAAAGATAGTATCATCTGCAAACTGTAAAAGACTGATTTCCACTTTATTGGATCCCACTTGATATGCCTTGTACATATTCTCCTCCTTAGCTTTTCTCATCAGACCATTCAGCCCTCCTTAGCTTTTAATGTAAGTAAAATATAATTATGAGATTTTCAATTAAGTTGCCTATTACCATGCTACTTTTTTTTTGGAAGGCAAAAATATGTATATTATTAATAAACAGAACAGTACCAGAGGTACTGAAAATAACAGATACAAGACACAAAAGTACCACAGATACAGAACACTATCTATGACCATTTGGAAGCACAGAAACAGCATGGTCTTCAATAACCAACTCTTCATTCCCGAAAAAGTCATGGACGAGACATTATTCCATACTTGGTCTTGGCTAAGGTGTATGGAGAAGAATTTTAATACCCACTTTAATCACTGGTTGTCTAATTTGAGGTAGGAATTTTATTAGGGGGGGCTGACATATCCTGTCATTGTATTCAGTCTTATTTGGGCAATGTTTCTCACTGCCTATGCTATATGTTGTACACTTCAATACATCTAGTACTGACCCTTAATTATAATATAAATTATCTTTTGCTGAGGTACTTTTTTTTATTTTATTTTTTGCAAAAAACAAAGAGGGGAATGAGCAACAATTTGAAGGTTGTACATTCAGGAACTAAAGAATTCAAAATAGCTAGTAATAAGAGGGATTTGTTTTTGGGATTTTCTTAGCACCAAGAGAGGCTACGCAAGAAGCTTGCACTTGAGGAGGGAAGGATATTTGCAGCTAATGAACAACTTTCTTAATTATTTGTCCTTCAGATTTTACTGTTTCTTTTTGCTAATATGTAAATATAGATAGTATAAGGCTATGGCATAAAAACATGGTCTATATTTACTTCTAAGATTGTTAGGGGTAAAAAAGACCATGTCCATAAGCCATAGCCTTATACTATTTATATTTACATATTAGCAAAAAGAAACAGTAAAATCTGAAGGACAAATAGTTAAGAAAGTTATTCATTAGCTGCAAATATCCTTCCCTCCTCAAGTGCAAGCTTCTTGCGTAGCCGCTCTTGGTGCTCAGAAAATCCCAAAATCAAATCCCTCTTATTACTAGCTATTTTGAATTCTTTAGTTACTGAATGTACAACCTTCAAATTGTTGCTTGCTCCCCTCTTTGTTTTCTGCAAAAAAGAAAATCAATATCAAAGAAAACATGGAGAGAATTGTCATGGTTATTATTACTCGAACCAGAAGGAATAACATCTAAACAAGTCATTTTATTCTTAGAATGTGAAAACTCTGCATATTTATGGAGAACATGGGGTATGGAGGCACGTAAGCATGTGAATACCACAAGTCATTTTCTCCAATTCAAGGGCTTGATTAATTGCTCTAGGAAAAAAGCATAGATCTGGTATATTGTTTGGTTTGCAGCTGTTTGGAGCATTTGGCAGAACAGAAATTTTGGTTTACGTTGGGTTGACCATGTTCACTGGTTAACCTATTGTCACTTATACTCTTATTTATGCTTGAAGATAACACCTATCAGTAGATCCTCATATTAGTCCTTGAGATAGTAAGTATTAATAATTGTTTTAGTTTCTGACTTTTTTAAATACTCTTTTAGTTTGATACCTAATATTCATTAAGTACTCGAACTCGAAGGCTTAGGTCATTTGAATTCTCAAATTTTCCCCAAGTGATATGTTTTGAGTTTTGACTTTGAGTTGTTGCATTGCGTGTTGGAGAGTCCCAGTCCCAGTCTCAGGATTATTTTGGAGAGTGCAGCTACTATGTGATGCACTGGATGTCCACCATCATTTTAGGAACTTTTAGGAATAATTGGGAAGCGGTAAGTTTATTTCAAACAAAATCGATTTATTTATAATTTGTATTACATTATTAACTTATTATGATTTATTTCATCATGCCTTATTTTAACGATCCTAGATCATTAGAGCCAGAGAGATTAAAAGCATTGCGGATCCAGTGGGCACAGTTTTATCTCCCAGTTAGAGATCAGGCCTAGGATTTGGGGATATTATCTTTAGCTTTAGTTTACTTTGGTTTAACATTTTTTACATTTTCTATGTAACATGAACATTGAATTCATTTGATGATTGTTCTTTATGATAAATCAATTATTTTATGTTTATTATCATTAAAACTGCTTGAAAGCATAATAAAATGTTTATTTGTTGTGAATTGGGCCTGAAATTGCATTTGACAGGTATAATTTTGGGTTTATTGTAAAAACAGAAAGTATATATATAAAAAAAATACTTGAAAACAACATCGGTTATTAACAAAAACCGATGTTAATATCATAAACAACATCGGTTATTTACAAAAACCGATGTTAATGTTTGTATATTAACATCGGTTATTTGTGTATAACCGATGTCAGCGTTTGTATTTTAACATCAGTTATCTGTAGATAACCGATGTCAACTCTTGTACATTAACATCGGGTATTTAGAGAACCGATGTTGTTATATATATGTTAACATCGGTTCTCCAAAACCGATGTTAACATTGATACATTCAACATCGGCACTTTCAACATCAGTTTTAGAACCGATGTAGAATGTTCTAAATAATCGATGTTGAAAGTGTATTTTCTAATAGTGCAAGTGAACTCAGTTTCTTTGAGCAACACAAGTGGACAACCTCTGCACACCGGAGAATGAAAATGCAGGATTTTGGTTAGGTTGTGGAACATGTGCAACTGAAATGCAGAAATGAGAAAGAACCTTACCAACTGAAGTGAGCTTCTTTAACCAACACAAGTGGAAGTGAGGTAAAATCAAAAGCTTGCGGTTTATCCAACTGGAATCCAGAAATGAGGTGAAATCGAAAGCTTGCGATTTATGCAAAAAATGGAATCCATAAATGAAGTGATATCAGAAGCTACTCACAATATTGCACAATGTTTCATAGCCTCCCTCTGCCACAATAGCTCAACGATGTGAACCAATCATATTAGACTATAGAATTGGCATAGCCTGGAACCTAACCGAACCGTAGTCTGCGTTTTTGAATTTGAATTTGAAATTTTTTGAAATTTGGAAATGGAAAAGGGTGGAACGAAGAAGCAGCGGGAACCTTGTGCGTGAGCTGATGGAAGAGTGAGGAAGCTAACACGTGTCCGGAAAAAATAAAAAATTGAAAGAAACGGATAGCGCTGACAGGTGGAACAGTCGGTCGTTGTTTTATTACTAACATATAGATTTATATTGGTATCTTTTAATTAATTGATAAGAAAATAATATGAATTATATATAATAATGTAAACCTTTGTTTATCCTTTGAGGAATTTAGTCACGTTGTAAATTTTAAGTTGTGAAATGTGATACAATGAGAAAACGCTTCTACTATATATTATGTAGAGGACGCTAATCATATGTTGAGACTTCCATCAAATGTTTACTTAGAAGATTATAAGCAGTTTTACTCATTTGTAATTACTTAATTAATTCTTAGGCGTTAAGAGATCTTTTGGGAGGATTGCCTACCAAGCCAGATAATTGGCTTCATCAAGAGTACACTTGAACTCGCCCATAAAAAAAAAAAAAAAAATTGTACCAAATTCTTAACCAGAATTGTGTGGACCTGCATTGGCAATGGCATGTATCCCGTCTTCCAAACATTGGTTGTTGATTTTATCACCAGGCCAATGCCAAGCACCCATTTTTTCTGATGTGGCATTTTCTGCAAGTTTGTACTTTAGTGCTATGGGGTGGTATCACCTGCATCACTACCACTGCAATTATTTAGCTGTTGCAATCTTCACAATAGGACAATTTGGTCCCGGGGGGAGAGGGAGTGGTAAACTTTGAAGTTTGAATGGCGAATATGGCTTCTAATTAGGGTGCAAAAATACTGTTTGGCTTTATATGGGTCCCAGCAGTACCTGTAGCAAAGTTCAACGAGGCGAAGAAAAAGGTAGCAAAGCTAACAGGAAGAGCATTAAATTTGTCCCTTCCACAAGTAGGACGGGTGTAGCTTAGCCATGGTACTCACTCTCCAAGTCTAAACCTAGACTCAGACCCCCACGTGAAAATGAACCAAAATCAGGTCTTCCCCTGACCATCCCCTCTGTGCCATATACCTTCTTCAACTGCCCATTAAATGTCACAAATAATAATAATCAAATTTGACAATATATATATATATATATATATATATATATATATATATATATATATTCCCTAATTATAATGAAATTTTTCAACTTAGTCTGTGTTTTACTACTAAGTGTGAGTTTGGAAACATGTTTAAAACAAGTTGAACGGAAATTTCCTGGATTTCAATTTACAAACGTAAAAGCTATCCGAGTGATGAACTGAGTTCAAGTAATTAAATTCAGTTGGATGTTACGGTAATTTAAACATGTTTAAAACAAGTTTAATCATGTTGTTGATCGAATTCAAATTTTATGTAATTTCATTAAATATTCAAAAGAAAAATCTTGTAACCAAAATAATTATATTAGTTGGAGAAAATTATCTCTAGGAAAAAAATAAGGATGATCTATAAAAAAATTATCAAAATAGAATTTCTATTCTAAATGTGAAAAAACACCTAAAGATAAACATTTTATATTTGGTCCCCATAAAAGAAACAAAACCTTCAACTTTTTAGAGAAGGTGAAATTTCTACGTCATGATAATTGATAGGAAAATAAGTCTATTCACTTCTATTTCGTCTCATTTCCACTGTGTTTTGGAAAGTGAAGGTGTACTTCTATCATTTAGCTAATTGATATTGCACCTCCATATTATGATATTCACTGTGTTAACACCCCATGCTCTCGATCAGGTCTTATCCGGGGAATGTGAATCATGTTTCATGAAAACAATATCCAGTGTCGGTTCATCATCACACATTATGGAGCTGTTGGCATACATGGAAAGACAACATAGCCAAAGTCATAGGATACTTCTAGGATTGTCTCTGCTTAACGTATATATAGCCTAGCTATCGATTTTTGTGTTTACCTCAATAATAAAAAGTTCGGATAAGAATATAGTTTCTGATTAAAAAAAGTCATTAGAATATAAATTAGATTGTTTTGACTTTATAACGTTTCTGTCAAATTTTAAGGAATTGATTCTTAAGTTTACATTTATAAACTTATCTTACATAAAAATATATAATCAGGAAAAAGGCACACCAAGAAAATCAATATCATCCTTCAAATGAAATATGTCTATATTAAAAGTCAAAACTTAGATAAGTTTCTTATATAAATATTAATTTTTTTATCAAATTTGATCAAGTGTGAATGTTTTTTAATACTAAATATAACTCCTAACAAAATTAGATTGAAGAAATGTTTGCTTGGGCGTTCTATCCAAAGGGATCTACGTTCAATGAAAGTTGTTACAAGTAGCTTCTGAGTTTTTTTTTTTTTTTTTTTGAAGTTAAACGTGGAGAGAATACTCTCGGTCCATGTTATTAAATTCCTTCCAAACACGGACGAAAATGATACAAAGAATTTGATGTGAGATTCGTACATAAAATAATAACACAAATTTGTGCAAGACCGATCCACAAGTGTGAAAGGTGCATGTCCTCAAACAGAGATACACGAAGCTAATATATACAAAGAGTCTATTTAATATCAAAACCACAATAGAAACGCGGCTTTGTCCCATTAAAAGCAACTCAAATAATTCAGAGAACCCTTTCTCCCCGGCACCACCCAAATATTTTCAACAACCCAAGTCCTTCTGCAAATTTGCTTAGTTGCCATCAAATCCAGGCTGACAAAGGATATCTTTGAATTAAAATTTGTAAATTTAAGTTTGAATAGATTTTAAAGTACACTTTTTTTTTGGTAGAGTATTTTAAGGTAAACTAAATTTATGCTTTATTATCTTCCTTTATACATACATGATGTCTTGTTTTCAAACAATTAAGAAGTATTAATGTAATATTTATGAAACAATTAAAGAAAAATTATATAGAAAAATTTGTCAAAACCTAAAAAAATAAAACATCAGTGTAAGTTATTCTATTTTATTTTATAAATTGAGTTTGTAAAAAAAACAGTTTTAGTATTGCTTTTAATGAAAACAAACTTAGTTTCAGACTAAATATATTGGACAAACCTAATATAGAAGAGGTAAAATGGTAAACGGCAAACCATATAGCCAAAACCTCACGCAATAATATATGTATTCACGCATTAAAATTCAAAAAGTTCAATACACGCAATTTAACTAACCCACAGTCATATTAAATCAATACACCCTAGTTGTACATTCTTAACTTAAATAAAATATCAGTACAATCCAACCAGAATACCAAATCCACGCTAACAATCACAATCAACAACCCTTGCAAAGTTCAATCCCAATAATAATTAATAAAAAGCATAGATTACAGTATTCGAAGCCTAATAATAAAGTAACAATCATAGTTCGTCAACGCAAAAAATTCAATAGTCCCACATGCAATCCAACTCGGACGGTACAATCGTCATGCCGGAGCCACTGTCAGCCATCCTGTGCTCTTCCGGTGCCGCCGTCCAGTTGCCAACGGCACCAAATGATGCCACTTCAGCACTGCTGATGTGGCCCGTTGGAGAGAAAAAGAAGGGAAGGTTAAGGTTGTCGTGCAAGGATCTGAGGCACGGGAAGGTGGAGATTCCGACACCGACGTTGTTGTTGTTGTTACGATGAAAGCGAGCGGAAGGGTCGAGCGGAGGCTCCGGCGACGGAACGAGGTGGTCGAAGGCGGCGCCGGAGATGGTGGAGAAACAGGACACGTGCTCCCTTTGGTTGTTGTTGGCGGCGCTGTCGAAGGAGCATCTTTCGCGGTCGTTGAATGTTGCCGCAGCCGCGGCGTAAGGAGAAGATTCTAGAAGCGGCGGAAGGTATATGGAAGAGGGTGAACCCGGTTCGGGGCAGAGGCTCATGTTGCTGCTATTGTTTGATGTGGTCATTCTTGTTTTCTTAGAACTACCACCGGTGGTGGCGGCGGAGGCGGATGACACGGTGGAGCCACCGCCGGTGGTGTTCTTCTGAAACACACGTGAGATCACCCACTCTTCCTTCAACATTACAAAAAAATACACAAATTAATTAACCACTAAAAATGCACCACTTTTCATAACAATTAATAATAAAAAGAAAGTTTAGTTACTCATTTGCTTTCAGCACAATGTTACATTCTAGTTCTTACGTCTAAAAATTATTTGGTTGAATTCTTGTACGTGCATACACTTTTATAATTTATTTTAGTCTGCAAGTTTTAAATATCAGTTTGCAACCGTGATGATTTAGACTGTAAAATCAAAGTTTTTTTTAACTATTTGCGATCGTAATTAGAATTGTACCAATCATATTTGTCTGTGATTTGTTACGATATTAATAAATGGAACAGCACGACGATCGCGATAATATTTAAAACCTTAAGTCCATGTTCCAAAATTTCAAGAATTAAAACAGATTGAAAAACAAATGGATTAAGACTACAACAGTAGTAGTTTTTAAATGTGTAAACTAAAAATAAAAAATGAGTGTCAAGTTTCAACACACTGATCATGAATAAAACTTGTTAAATAGTTTCTTTTATAATTTCTGATGAATTTTAATAGAATAATAAAAGTGTATCTACAAATAAGTAGTAATACTAACAAGATTTGTAATAAAATATTAGTAGTACATAATTAAAAAATATATATTCAGAAAAGTGTAAATGAATTTGTTAAAAGGTGTGATTCTAACCTTTCACTAATAATAAATAAACCAGTAAGTGTTTAGAGTGTAGCAGAATGTTTTAAAAAGGAGATCAAGGAGCAGGATTCAGGATCTTATGCTTTGTAGCTGAGGGAAAAAAAAAGTTCACAAATGATGATGATACAGTGGCTTAGTTGCTGTGCCCTTTTGATGATTATACCTTGTTTTCATCATTTTGATAGTAGTTAATTTATATTCCCCATGCAGTGCAGCTTGTACATGCTAAGGAACGTGCCTCTGCACTGAAGGGTAATAACCTTTGGCTAAGTGGTAGTAGCATAGCTTTTGAGCAAAATTATGAAACTCTATAAAGTCTAATCATGAAATTCCAAAACAAAAGGATGAGAAAATAAACCATGAAAATAATAAATGAGGCCTAGAATGATTCAGTTAGTTTTGGTTACCTTGGAGCTCCTAGAGAGATAGTGGTAAGCGAATTTGCCTTCTAAGCGATACTCGTGCATGACCCAGTTGCTCTTTTCACCCTTTGGAGCCCTTCCTCTATAGAAAACCAAGGTTTTCTTCATGCCAACGAGTGAGCAAGTTTTGGAGCTGTAAATCTCTCTGTCTTTTCCAGTGGCTTTCCAATAACCAGCTTCAGTGGCTCTATTTGTGCGTAACCCAGTTGGGTACTTTCGGTCACGAAGGCTATAGAAGTACCATTCCTTCTCACCCATCTTTGCTTTCTCTGCCACATGAAACGATAACAAAGTTAGAAATTACAAAGTTTTGGCCTAATTCTCAACCCCATGATGATTATTTTACTAAGTGAGAGTTATTTTCTACATATATATACATTGTTTTAGTCTTAAAATTAGTCGATGAGGGTTTTGGTTTTGTTGTTGTAATTAGTTACCAGGAAGTTCCCATGGCTCGCACTTGTTGAGGTCGACTTCAACTATGGCTCGGCCAGTGAAGGAGCTATCTAGAACCTTCTTGAGGAGGTAGTATGTGATGAGTTCTTCATCTGTGGGGTGGAATCTGAAGCCAGGAGGTAAATGTGGTTCATTGTTGTTGTCAAAGTGAGGGTTGTGGTGTTGATGGTAGTAGCTATCCATTGGAGCATGCAGAAGAAGAGCACAAGGACAAGAAGAGGATAAGGCAAAGACACAGAGAAAGAGAGAAAAGGTTGCGATCTTTTTCAAAGAAGGAAATTGATTAGAATGGGAATGTTGGATTCAAACACATGATGGCTCTTCATTATATAGGAAATGATAAGTAACAAAGGAGAAAAAAAGAGAAAGAGAGAGAGATAGAGAGGTTTTTTTTTTTGCTTCGTGGGGTGTGCAGTTTTTGTTTTTTTTATCTTTTTTCTTTTTTTACAAGAGTTTCATGGGGATTTGATGAATCGAGTGGCAGGGGAAAAAGGTGAAATTGTAATGACAAGGCATGTATGATATGGCTAGAAACATGTTTCTTTTTTTCTTCTCAAATAATTCTAATTAAATTCCTTCGTTACAATTTTATTTAATATTTCCTTTATTTGATAAAATTATGCAATATATATATATAATATCAAACATATTTATCTTTTGTTTAGTTTTTTATTAAGTATTTAAAAGATTAATAAAAACATTATAGAAAGATATAATTACCTTTTTATTTGTATGTCCTTTTGTTCTGATATCTCTTTACACTCTGCTATGGTCCTTATCATATCCCATAATTCTACATAGCTAGAGAGAGAAAATAAGAGGTAGAGAGGGTGATGCGTAGGAGGGAGTGGTTTCTGTGAGGCTCTGCATTGAGTATGCGTGCGTGTGTGAGGAAGTGTGCAGGTATTCCTCTGTCAGTGAGTTACAAGGAGGAGCAGAAAGTAGTTGCATTGTATGAATGAGAAATAGAATATAACTTTTTCAAATGAAATAAAAAGAAATAAATATAAAAAAAAGTTCTTGATTTTATTTTTGAAAAACTGGATAATACGTAGTATCTTAAATTTTGTATAATCTTAATAATAAAAACTAAAAATTGCAAATGTTAATCATTTATGAATATGAATTCATATATATTCGGATCCTTAATGTATATTTAGTATTTTGACACTAATTATATTTATAAGTTTTTTATTTTAAAAGAAAATAAGTTCTTCACTTACTTGTCATTCATGACATAATTAATAAATTAAATTATTATTTTATTAAATTAATTAGTAATTCTATTGTATCTAACTATGTTTTATATATATATATATATTATGGTATTAATACGAAATAATTTCCATCAAAAATAATATGAATCATCTCACTGGAAGTTAATTTAAATCGTATATTATTTGATTAAAGAAGATAAGTCTTTATCATTTGTGTGTAAATATTGTTGGTTTATCGTTTTATATTTTAATCTAATAACGTAAAGTATTTATATGAGTATATTATATTCTTTGATATCTTTTACTCAATAAAATATCATGTAATGTAGGTAAATTGTAAAACATACTTGTTTTCCATTAAATTGCTAGTTTTTTGCTTTTTATTAAAGTCAAATGGTTTGAAAAATTAATATATCAGTTGATTGGAGCTAGCTACGATATGCGATATCTTAAGGAAGATATCTAAATTTTATGAATGAAAAAGTTATAAGAATAAAAAGAAATATTTTTTATATCTTGATGAAATACTTACCTTTCTAAAAGAAGTGGATAGACAATTTAGTCTCTGAGATTGTATTCATTTTGCATATTAGTCCCTAACTTAATATTAAATTTAAAATAATCTTTATCTTTGCATAAGTGTTGCAAAATAGTCCTTCCGTTAAATTTTAAATGACACGTGGGCGTGTCTCCTAAAAGATGTCACGTCATTTGATGATAACAAAATGAGTAAATAGGTAATTTAGTCCCTGACTTTGTATCCCTATTGCATATTAGTTCCTAACTTAATGAAAAATTTAAAATAGCCCTTATCTTTTGCATAAGTATTGCAAAATAGTCCTTCCATTAAATTTTAAAGTAATGTTGTTAGTGAGGTCAATTTTAGTGTCACGTCATTTGATAATGATAGAATGAGTGGCTTCTTCAAATTTGATGGTTCTGAACCAATTGAGGCATATATACGAAAAAGAACCCACACACACTTGTACAAATAAAAAGAACCAAAAATCCACAGCAACAACCTTATCTCTGTAGCCGTCAACACCAATGGGCGAGGTCTGCATAACCATTCTCTTTTCCTCTTTTTTTTCTCTTCAATTACCATGAATGTATCATTCTGGGTTTTAATTTTTTTTTTATTTTGTGTTTAGAATAGGAAGAGAAAAAAATCAGATGAAAACAAAGTGGAGGAGAAAAAAGCAAATGAAGAAGAAAAGAAAGAAGAAGAGAAAAAACAGAGGAATCAAAAGATGACAAGGAATCCAATGAGGAATCTACGCCGCCAGAAATCGTGCAAGACACAACCTTTGCAATGCATGAACACTTTAAGCACGATTTCTGACATCTTTTAAGTTATGGACTATTTTGCAATACTTATGCAAAAGATATGAACTATTTTGAATTTTTCATTAAGTCAGGGACTAATATGAAACAGGGGTACAAAGTCAGAGACTAAATTGCCTATTTACTCATTTTGTTATCATCAAATGATGTGGCATCTTTTAGGAAGCACGTCCACGTGTCATGCCACGTCATCCTTTAGTGTCACATTGAATAGTTCATGTGACACTAAAATTGACCTCAGTAATGACGTTACTTTAAAATTTAACGGAAGAACTATTTTGCAACACTTATGCAAAGATAGAGACTATTTTGGATTTAATATTAAGTTAGAGACTAATATGCAAAATGGATACAATCTCATGGACTAAATTACCTATTCACTCTTTCTAAAAGTTGATATATTTATTATCAAGTGCACATTTTTTAATTTATTTTAAAAAGTAAATAAATAAATGCCTTTTTAAATATTTATGAAACATATACTTAACTTTTTGGGTATTTTACAAGTTTATCCACAAACTAAACTAATACATAAGAGATTATCACATTTAATTTTTATGAAATTTCTTTTTTCGTGTTTGTGAGTGAGAATTTCACATGAATACTATACAACATTACACCCATAAAGCTGTTTCATATATCCTCTCTGTCAGCGCAGTTTAAACATTAAATAATTATAAAGCTTATTACACGCCAACTCCTTACTCTCCTCTCTCTTTTATTTCCGCAAATTTTGGTACTCTTGGACCTTGGTCACAACCTTCTCAATCACATATTCGTTTTCAAACTCTATTCTGTCTTTAATTTTCTTCTGGGATACACAGATAATTACTTCTGTTTATAGGTGCTTGGTCAATTGTGTACCAGAGTTTTTGTATCTCTTTAGCTTGAAGTAGATATTGCATTTGGTTACATTAAAGTATATAATTTCGTATTTTTTATTGTCTTTCCAGTGATTTTTGCTACAGCATAGACGAACACTTTTATCCATGCGATTTAATGTCACTTTTTAGATTAAAAGTGAAATAAAAAAGCGTAACAAATAATAAAAATAATATAAATAAAATGAAAATACAGTTGATAAAAATATTATCATTTAGATGATCAATAAAAAAATTAAGAAATTTTTCTACGTCTATATAATGAGTAAAGGAGCAAAAATAAATCATATAATTTTTTATACAAATTTAAAAAAATACTATATTATTTATTATTTAACATAAAATTATTTTTTTATTTTATTTTTAGTAGACTAAAAAAAGTATTGCACTCTCCCACTGTTTTCGGAATAGAAGTTTTTCTTTCTCACAAAAAAAATCTTCTTATTTTTGTTCTTTAACAATAAGTTTTTTTAGTATTTTTTATCTTATCTTCTTGCCTATTTTTACAAATATAACTTGGACCAATAATGATTTATCTCTCTTGTTGCTTTATAGGCTTGTTTTTTTGCAAGATTGGTTCTTAGGGACTAGGGTGGTCATAGGTTTTGTCGACCTTGTTTTTCATTTTATAGTATTGAAGGCTTGCCTATTCTTTCTAGCTTGATTTTCATTAACATCATTATGGTGAAATGATTTGTAGCTTAAAAACTTTTTTTATTTTTTTAAAAAAATTGCCTCCTTTTAAAATAAAATTCTTTATTTATGGAAAATAATTATTTCTTTAAAATGAAATGAATCAAATAATTTATATAAACCCTGTTCACAGTAAAAGGAAAAAATATATTAGAAATAACTTAAAACTTTATTTAATATTATCGATATAAAAATATATTTCAATTCCTTTGTTTGATGAGGATTTTTTAGCAAAATACTCTCTAATATATTTTTCAAATTATATTATTATAAGTTGAGATTAATTAAAAACTATAAAATTATATTTTTGTCACTTCTTATTTAATAAGCCTTCACTCATGATTTGTATATACATTAATAAACTTTAACTAATAATAAAAATTGTGTTAAAGAAAATATGTTGAAAAATATATTGTTAACACCCCTTTTTGTTTGATTTTGCAATACACAGGGAACACTATACTATTATTTTTGCACTTCTGTTTACTATTTATTAAAATAATGTCTTGTCTGAATATGTCTTACTAATTATAGTAACTTTTTTTTCTTATATTTTTTCTCAACATGATCAATGTGATTTTTTTTATCTAAATTAATAATCTGACAGTTAATTAATATTTATTCAATTTCTTCTACCTATGAGGAGACCTATAAGCTTTTCAATTTCAACTTTATAATTTGGCTATTCACTCAAATATTAATGAAGTCCTGTTTTAATTATTTCTTATTTTTTGTACTTTCTTAAGTATCTACTTCACTCTATTTGACCGTTGTCGTTGTCGTATTCTTTGCTTTTATCATTGCCTTCAACGCAACTTGTGAAAGTATACTAAATCTAAATTTTTTTAAAAATACCTATTAAAAACGAGGTTATTATAAATATATATTTACCTTTTTCTTATATAATTTTTTTTTATCATTTTTCTTGTCTTTCTTTTGTTTCTTTCACACCACTTTTCTTATTTTCCCCTCTTACCTTTACTTCTTTATTCTTATCTTTACATTCGTCCACTTAATCCACTAAAATGAGATTTACCTTGAGTATTTTCCTTAAAAGTTCCAAAAACATTGTTTCTCTTTTTTTTTGTGGTAAAAAATATGTATCAAAAGAAATGAAAAGTGGAATAATTTGCGTACTTATTTTACTTTTTGTTCCAAAAAAAATTAGTTTTAAATATAGAAAATAACTAGATAACACAGAGGTGGAGCATATTTCCAAGTTTTTTTTTAACAGTTGCATATCTCCAAGTTAAAATTAATTACCTAACTGAACAAAAAAAATTGGAATCATGTGGAGTGGAAATTCACATTCCAAATTCCTAAAGAAAAACGCTGAGTAACTCTGAATTACCATAATAGTTTGCAGTATTTTCATGACATCTCAATATAAAAATGTGTGTGTCTGATTATTTAACCGTTTCAATCATAATCACAGCTGGAGAAATTGCTCAAATAAAAATACCTTATTTTACAAGTTCCCCATGAAATCAAATAGCTATCATTTTCATATGTTCACAAAAAACAAAATAAAATAAAATAAAATTCACACGGCATATCATAAAAAGGAAAAGAAAGAGAAAATACAGAAAGAATTGTTGCTGTTATATACAATCTAATATCAAGGGGACACCATGGTGTCCCCAGTGCCAGCTTTTAATACCATAACACATTTGTGACCATGTCCATGAGCATTTGCAGAACAAAACAAATTTTACCGGAAGTGGGTATTTTGTATCTGAAACCATGAAAGCGAAGCAGAAAGCGAAGCAGAAAGCGAGAGTATATAGTTGAGGTTGATTTATTGACTTTACACGTTACAAAGGGTCAATCACACGAAACATGTAGATATATTGGATAATTAATGACAATATTTGAGACTTTTTTTTTCTTCTAATATTTCTTTTATCAATAAAATTTCTGCCGAAAGCTTCAGGCATATATAAATGTTGGAACAAACATAAAAAAAATAAAAATGAAATAGGTGATGGAGGTAGAATACTTGAATGCATAGTTTTACTAGTTTTTACCCATCCTCAACTGGTTGAAACATAAACGATCCATGAAATTAAATTTAACTCCTAGGATTTATTCTTTTGTTAATGGTGAGTTTAATTAGTTTCTAAATTTGTATCTCACTATCATTTAACTCACTAAAACTAAAGAAAATTCAAATAAATTCCTGAAACATTTTAGGGTTTTATTTAAATCTCTAAATTATTCTTTTATATCATTTTAATTATCCATAAAAATTAAATTTCTAGGGTTTTTTTTTATTATAAATAGTTAATTTAACTCCTGAACTTATATTTTACTGTTATTTGAGTTCCTGAAATTAAAGAAAATTCAAATAAATTTTTAAAACTTTGTATAATTTTATTTAAGTTCTTAATATTAATTTATTTATCTCATTTTAGTCCCTAAAATTATTTTAAGAAAAACAAAAACGTATTTGTGCCTTAAACATGCATGAGTATGAGCATGCATGTCGTCCAATCCAATCCATCGTTATCTGCAACACAAACAGGAAAGAAGAGGGAGAAGGTGACGCAATAGCTATTAACTATTGCTAAGTGGGTGTAATCGAAATCGAAGTGTGAAATATTGATGCAATGGGAATTTGACACATCCTAGCTCGTATTTTGAGAACACACAGCCCTCTCTATCACAGGCTTTACATCAAATCACCTCTTCAATCTGCATGTTCGAATCCTCTCCCATTCCACACCCCTCGTGCATTGGTTTATTCCAAGGTGAATATTACTACTACATATGCTTGAACAACACTGTTTCTATTACTTATATATTTAATTAATTAGTTTTATTTTCTTTTAAACATTATCAACCGTTGATATTTTTTTTGCTACAAGGGAAGAATCAGCCATTGATATGAACCAATGGGAATTGAACTCTTAGTATTTTGGTACTTCTCTTTTAATTTGAAGTGTTCATAAAATCATTTTAATGAGTTGTTTGGATTAAGAGTGAGATGAAGAAGAAAAAAACAGAACTGATAAAAAAATTGAAAGAATGAAATAGATGTGTACTTATTTGAATGAATGAATAAATATATATAAAAAATATAAATATAAATATTTATATTAATTTTTATTTTTTAATATAAAATTATTTATTATTTTTTTATATTATAAAAATATTTTCTCTCTATTTCCTGTCAATTTGTGGAGAAAATCAGTTTGAGGAGAAATATTTTCTTGTAAGTCCCGTGAAAACAACTTATTTCATTTTTTTCACTCTATACGTACTGCACGTAAAAAAAGGGTAAACTCTTGTAATTTGTTTGAATGTAGAATAGGAAAACAATTAAAAGGTTAATTTTCTTTTGTATGTTCGTCAAGAAGGACAATTATAAAAACAAAATGATCGATTTTTTATTTGATTAAAATATTCAAATAATGATTATTAAAATATGTTTTTCGTTCTCATAAAATTAAAAATATTCAAATTTTGTTTCGGCAAATTTTTTAATACATTTTTGCATTCACGTTATTAACTCTTTTATATAAAATTTAACTAAGTTATGAAACTCATGTTTCGATATACTTGTCTTAAGAGGGATGCAAGAATCTATTCAAAAGAGATTGAAATATAATCTAAATTTTGAGAAGTTGATTGTATACTTGAAGGGAGTTATTTCGATTATTTTAATAATTTAATTAAGGTATGTGAGATTGGAAAGCACTCAGAAGCAAAAAAAAAAAAAATCGATAATTGAAGTGTTAGTTGATGTGGTTGCAGAAAAGTTATACGAAGACAATTATTAATGTCAGATTAATGTATTTAGAAACACTGGCGGAGCCAGAAAAATTATAAAGCCTGGGCAAAAATTTAAAGATAGCAAATTCACCTTGTATATAATATGTAAATAGTAATCAATCAAAATAAAAGAGACTCGTCATTTTGTCAACAAAAATATAGTTTAAAATAAAAGAGATAAACATAATCTTACAATAGCGGGTTAAATAAAATTACGAGGCAAGTGTCCTTTCCGAGACTTCTTTGCGGTAAATGTTCGAATAATATCAATATCATCAAGTGACTTGAATATCTCCCGCTCGGTGTAACATACCATCAAGTCATTGAACCACACATCGTTGATCTTATTGCGCAATTTAGACTTGATAATCTTCATTGCTGAAAAAGCTCTTTCAACGGATGCTGTCGACACCGGCAATATCAAAGCTAGCTCAATAAGTTTATAAACCAATGGAAATACCAAATGTTTCTCAGTTTGAACCATCTTCATAGCCAAACTTTGAACATCTTCACAAGTGGAAAAAGAAGCATTTCTTCTCACTTGAAGCACATAAGTTTCAAGTTGATCCCTAATTGTTCCTCGGTCATCATCAGAAAAGTCTGCATGATAAATATCAGCAAGATGAGCAAGCTTATCAACATCAAACTTGGAGAAAGAGTTCTTGGGGTCAAGACATGAGAAGCAATCAAGTATAATGTTACTTCCTTCACTAAAGCGGTGATCCATCTCCACACATATTTTATCAATAGCAACATAAAAAATCTCTGCACGGTAATGATGAAGATTAGTGATAGTCCTCCCTTCTGCTCTTGAACGACCCCGAACTGGTATTTCGTCATCCATATTTGGTACCAGAATACTTTTAGCAACACAAAATCCTTGGACATCGGCAAAAAAATTATTCCAGCCACTCTCTCTTATTGTGCCCAACCGAGCTTTGACAACATCAACTAATTCCATGGCATTCACAATATTAAGATCTTTTCTTTGCAATATATTTGAAAGCTCGTTTGTTTCCTATGATCTGGATCACGCACAATCTCATTTGGGTTAAACTCATTAACCACATTAGGTGGCGGTTCTAATTCGGCTTCTTGTTGTACAACATTCACATTCTCAATACTTGCTCTATCAACCAAAAATCTCCTCATCTCTGAAATTAAATGATCTTAAGTTAATACTCAATTAACAATTAAAATCATAAGAATCAAAATTTAAATAAGAATAGTTTTTCAAAATAAAAGTAATCTCTTATGATTTATAAAGAGTAGGAACAAGCATTATATTATATTCAATTAAACACCATTATAGAAACTAATAAAATTAGATAACCAAAAGAAACCTTTATTGTAGATAATTTATCTATCAATAAACAAATTTACAAGTGGTATGATTCCACTGTAAAAGATCTTTTTACTGCTATTATAAATAATACTATATGCTTATAATATTACTAGATACACACTTTAGTTTGACTTATCAATAAAACTTTTATAACCAATGAATCTTGCTGTGTAGTCGCTTAATCTGACACTTAGCAGCACACAAAATGACAAAATATATTATAAAGTAAATATTTTTTATAATGAAATTTATTGAAGTTATCAGTATGATACAATATTATAATTTCACCATATGAGATTTTAGATAAACTTGAAAAATATGGGACCCATTTTCACAATGTTAGTACTTCTATATAACATAAAATATTTAACCTTTCAAAGACAAACCCAAATTTTTCTTCTTCTCTGTGTCTGCTACTACTAGGCGGTGCAAATAAACCCAAATTTTTCTTCTTCTTCTCTGCTACCTTTGTGTTAATTGTTTCAATTTAAAACCACAATCAGTTGAAATTAAACAATTACTAACCGAAAAAAAAGGGGAAGGCGGTAGTCGGAAAAGAACCAGTAGGTGTCGATGGCGGAAGCTTTAAGGTTTCTACAGTGTTGCTGCGGTGACGAAGCTTTACTTCTTTTGTTTCTGTTACCTATATTTTTGCCCTTTTAATTTTTAACTCTTACAATTGTTTTGCCCTTTCAATTTCTTGCCCTTTCTTTAATATTTTTCTTTTAATTTTCTCCATTTTTATGTTTGTGTAAAATTATTTCATAATTTATATATAAGTATTTATTTATTATAAATTATAAATTTTAGTTATATAAAATAAACATTCACTAAAATACTAGTAATTGATAAATGTACAACTTAGATTTATAGAACAACATCACATGATATTTGCTTTAAGCTCATAGTAAATTTGTGAAAAAGCTGACCAATAATAATGAATTCATGTGATTGGTGTTTCTATAGTTGTTATTACCCTATTGCATGAATTATCGTAATTATTGTTTACAAAGGGTAAATAAATGAGAAGGAAAATTCTACCAAGAAAAAAAAAAAAAGAGTGAAGGATAAGAATACACAGTCCACAAAAAGGGTTATGCCAGCTAGTTCAACTAACTATTTAACATCAAGATACTTTTTGTTGAATCTGCGTGCTAAACATGATAGTTGCCCGTTTAATTCATTAATAAAGAAAAATAATAGTACAGCACCAAAAAAAAAAAAAATATTAGTAACATAAAATTAAAAGGGTTATGCCAGAGCCTGGGCAATTGCCCAGGGTAGCCGGGCCTTGAAACCGCCTATGTTTAGAAATATCGTTCTACACGTATCGAAATCATATAATTTGATCGTTAGTATTATAATTATATAAATAAAATTGATGACTGTCAATTTTCAGGGATTGAAATACTATCACTTAATTCTTCAAACATTAACAACGCCTACCATAAAAAATTAGCTATAGGTTCAGCATGTCATCTTGCATGTATTCAATTGTCATTTTTTATGAATTCGTGTCTATTTATTTTTACTGTACATTTTTTAAACCCTTTACTCTTTCAATCTCTATTTCTTTTCAAAACCCTATTTCTTACTATTGTTGAAATTATTATAAAACTAATCATTAAATCGAAAACACTTTTATCAAAGTTTCCTTATTATCTTATAAACTACGATATTATCGTAATAAAAATGGATATATTTATCAAAGTTATAATTGTGATTTGCATTAAGTACTAAATAAGTTGCTGATAAGTTGAAAATTATGAACTTACTTGTTTAATAAAAAAGAACTCATAATTGAGAATAGATTCTATTTCTCATCTTTAAATGTTTATTTGTTAATATAATCATTTAGTGAAAATTTCTTTTCTGTTTGGAAAATATTTTTCTTTTGAGAAAAATACAATTTTCATGATTAACACACGTAAAATTGAAATGAAAACTTTTTTGGCTTGGAATAAAATTATCTAAACCTATGTCTATAACTTTTTTACATTGTTTATATACATAATTGATATAGGCAACAATTTCTAGTTGTAGGTTAGGATTTAGTTAAATCGTAACTTCTACTAAAATTTAACACATTTTAATTTTAGGAGAATAAAAAATGTATTAAAATTCTTGCAAGAATAAAATTTGAATATTTCTAATTTTATGAAGATGAAAAATATATTTTAACTTTAGATAAATTTTATATCCATGTAATATATTAATAAACAAACAAACAAGTAAATAGACGAGCTTATCATTCTAATAATACTTTTTTGAGTTATTTTTTTCTCTCTTTTTTTAATCATTTCTTCCTTCAAATAATTAATAAAAGAAAAATATTTTTCCCCAGTTCCCATCACGTTTTTTTTTTTTACGCAGCTTCGCCCAAAAGTCAAAAACATATTTAACACTGCCAAATTCTCAAATGCCAAAGCCATTGTTTATAGTTTTTTTTCTCCCTCGAAACTCATGTTAAATGTAACATGCAACTTTCTTTTATAGTCGTCAAGGCACTTTCTAACAGTGAATCCCGAAAAAAGCAAAAAATTGCCCCCACGATCTTCTCCAATCTGGGTTGGTTAAACCCTTTCAGGTTTTTTCCTCTCTGCATGAACGTTGCAACCTTTTTGGCTTGGAACTCACGGTTCCTCTATGTTACGTCCCTCTCGTCACACACACCTTCGTGATGCGAACCCAATGCGGTTCGACCCGAATACCCATACCCTGTGTAGTAGTGTACCTACACAAAACATACAAAAGAAAGAAAGTTTTTTTTTAAAAAAAAAGAAATTAATGCCGATTGAAATGGCTTTGAAACTGAATGCTGTTAAGACAACACAGAAATTCGTTGTTTGTGGATAGGGTCACATCGTTGAATTGATGTGCCTGATATGATCACTCGAGATTGATGGACGTGGACTGAACCGGACGGACGGTTCAATCTGATGGATACTAAGTGAACCGGGTTGACTTCTTTTAGTTAATATAGAAAATTGTATAAAAAAAGGTCCTCTAGCAAATTTCCTGAAGGAGAAAAGATTGAATTCATAGAAAAAAAATTTCCCTTTTCACATAATTAGTCATTTACTTTTATTACTACAGACATGACATGGTAACCATGTGTTAAATGATATACAAAATGATAGGATAACCATATAACATGTCATGTGATACATTAATCTCACATAATAATTATTTATGGGTTAAATTTTTAAATAAATTATATTTTAGTTTCTCATATTCATCAAGTCTCTCAATAATTTTTTTTATTAAATTTAGTGCCTTAATTTATGTCTGATAATGATTTTAGTCATTTTGATAAGTATCATTATTAAATATTGATATGACAATCAAGTGATTTGTAACATGGATTACTAGTATGATGTGATATTCATGTGATAAAACATTGTTGGTAGAAAACATTTCCTATAACAATTTTAAAACATTACAAATTTTCTGATGATGTAAAACTTATAAATGATTCATGGGAGTGAAATTAAAAAATAAAAAGAAATGCAAAAAATGAAGAAATAAGAAACATAACTTACAAACCTTTTCAAACCCTCAATGTTTGAACCTTTAGAAGCATAATCCCAAACACCACTTGTACAATATTAAACCCTTTTATTTCACTCTTTTGCTCCATGGGCAATGTCGTGCATAGAACACGAATATAGCGGTATCGTCGATGGTGTCAAGAGAACGAGGAGATGTGGTTTTACACCATCAGAAATTTTGTAACACCTTAAAATCGCTAGCAAAATGTCTTGAACCAATAATATTTTATCGTGTGATTAATATTACATCATATTAGTAGTTCACATGGCAAGTCTTATGGTTGCTACATCATCATTTAATTGCGATACAATTGCTCATAAGAACTAAGATCAATGGCAGACAAAAGTTGAGGGACTAAGATTAATAATAAAAAAAATATTGAGGTATTGAGACTACTCAAAAACTTATTGAGGAACTAAATGTGAATTTTGTAAAAAAAAATTGAGACCAAAAATATAATTCACCCAAAAAATTGACATGTGTCTAGCACATTAGATTAGTGGTCACGTGACATATCACATGATTGTCAACATTATCTTATCATCACTTAACAATGATATTTAACGATAAAGACTAAAAATATAAATAGAGAAAAATATAAGAAATATGATCAGCAAATTTAACTTAAATACTAAAAACAAAAAACACCAAAAGTTGAGAAGCGAAAACATATTTGACATACATCAGATAAAATATATTCTTAAGTTCCTATGGTTCTTTTATTTATTTTTTCTGGTAGTTCTTAGTCAAAATGATAACTTGTATAGAAAAAATCCTCTTGCAAAATTTTTGGAATGTTTATTTTTATATATAAAAAAATAACATGAAAAGAGAAAATTTTAGAAAAGATAGTGTCGTTTTTATTTTCATTTAAAGAAAGGGAGGGGGAAAAAGGTTGGATTCATAAAAAGGAATCTATCTTCTCACCAAACAAAACAATATAGTAAGTTTACCCATTTATTTACTAATTAATTATCTATGATGATTTTAATCTTTTAATATGTAAAATATTTAAAGTGAATTAAGAAAACTTCCTCTTGAAGTTTGTTCTTATTACACATAATATTTGTCCATTTTCTTACATTTCTTTGAGTCCCTAAAAAGTGTAACGTTTTTTACACCTAAGAAGGGATAACATAATGAAAGAAAAAAAAAACATATCAGTGATAATGACAAACCTCAAGGAGCTCCATGTAATTTACTCAAAATTTGAATACGTATAATATATTGAAATCAAACTCTTATTATATGCTTTAAATGATAAAAATTGGGAAAAATTATTTTATTACCCATACTTCTCTTATTTAACTTAATTTTTAAATTAATAATAAAAAAATTAAATATGCATTTTAAATATTAATAATTAGAAATAGAAAATATTAAAATAAAAAAGTTACTTAAATTTACTAAATATTTTTTCTCAGCTAAAAAGTTAATTATTTGACTTAATTTCATTTTTAGTACCTCTTGTATTACAAACGTAAGAGAATATATTTATTGTCAAGTCCCTTCAAGCTTAATTTCATCCAAGGATGACAAAGTGTACCCACACTCTATGGGTATCCGTAAAAATATCCACAAACGGGTAGGATTAATACCTGTTTATTAGAGATGGGTTCGAGATGGATATTTACTGACAAAAAATTAATGGGGATGGGTTCAGGTATGGGTACTATAGTACCGATCCCATCTCACCTCGTCATGCCCCTATGATATATATTAGTTTGATTAAAATATCTTTTATATATTACTAATTATTAATTTAATGGCAATTGGTAGGCAACCTAACCTTTGTTGATGCACATAAATTTGTCATGCCTTTATGTGAATTATGGATCAATACATTTGGAACGCATCGTAGATTGAATGAGAGGGCATGACGAGGTAGATATACTACATATAGGCTTGAATGCAAGTGCTGAATAGGCCTTTTGTTGATGCTTGCTAAGTTCCAAGCTTAAATGCAGTGGCCAAACAGACTTTTTGTTGATGCTTCTCTAGTTATGGGCTTGAACGTAGGTGTCAGGTTAGTGTTGGGCTTGAATGTAGGTATCGAACAAGGTTTTTTTATGCTTGCCTAGTTCCATGCTTTGATGAAGGTGCCAAATAGGCCTTTTGTTGATCTTGCCAAATTTTGGACTTGAATGCAAGTGCATGGTCAATGTTGGGCTTTGATGTGGCTGTAGGGTTAGTTCTAGTTATTGATGTAGGTTTTGGATGCAAGTGCCAGGTTGGTGTAGGGCTTTGGATGTGCTAAGTCGACTCTGGGTTTTGATGCGACTATCAAGTTGGTATTAGGCTTGAATGCAGGTGTCAGTGGTGGTTTCGGGCTAGGATGCACATGCTGGTCGATTTTGGGCTTTGATATAAGTGTTAGGTTTGTACTAGGCTTGAGTGCAGGGTGCTAATGCTGGTGCTGATTCTAGGATTGAATGCATGTGTTAGGTTTGTACTAGGCTTGAATGTAGGTGGTTGGTGATGGTGCTAGTTTTGGGCTTGGATGCAAGTGTCAATGTTAATTATAAGCTTCAAAGCATGTGTTAGAGTTGTATACGGGCTTTGGATGCAAGTACGAAGTCAGTGTTGGGCTTTGATGCAGGCATTAGGTTGATACTAGGCTTGGGCTTTGATGTAGATGCAGGTGTTGGTTTTGGGCTTTGGATGTAGGTGCGAGTGTTGGTTCCAACCTTAGGATGCAGGGTGCCAATGCTGGTTTCGGGATTTAATACAAGTGTTAGTGTTTTTTCTAGGCTTGGAATGTAGGTGTCAAGTCGATGTTAGGAACAAAGAAGTAAAATGTGTCAGGTAGGTACTAAGCTTAAGCGAGGAGTAAAATGTGCCATGTAAGTATTAGGCTTAAAGTAAAATGTGTTGGGAGGGTACTAGGCTTGATGAATTTATGCTATAGGTTAGAAAACCTATCCATAGGTCGAGACATTTACAAAGGACTAGATGTAATGCAAAGATATGGTGTGATGTGGGTCTATGTAGAGCTTGTAGGCCTTGGATCTTCTTCATCAATGGAGCCTTTTTCTTCTTGAAGATCAATGGTAGCGGAATGGAGAAAGAGGAAAGGTTATTGGAGACACCACTTCAAGTAGAAGATGAGTCAAGAACAAGCACACCACCATAGGAAGCCATGGATAAAGGCTTGAAGGTAGGAGAAGATGAGTGGAGGAAGAAGGAGAGAAGGGGGGCACAAAATTTATGCCTCAAATGAGATCTAAACTTTGAAGTGTAATTTCTCAAATGATCAAAGTTGAAAAAATGCACACACAAGGCCTATATTTATAGCCTAAGTATCACACAAAATTGGAGGAAAATTTAAATTTTTATTCAAATTTGACTTGAATTTGAATTTGTGGAACCAAATTTGGAGCCAAAATTTCACTAATTATGATTAGTGAATTTTAGCTATGGTTCAGCCCACTAATCCAAGATCAAGTCCAAGATTCTCTACTAAGTATGCTTAGGTGTCATGAGGCATGTAAAGCATGAAGGACATACATAAATTGTGACTATATGATGTGACAATGGGGTGTAGCAAGAAAATGCTCACCTCCCCTTTAGGCTGGTCCCAAATTTAATTGGATTAGACTTCTCCCAATTCAATTAAATTTCTCTCCCAATACACATATCAAATAGTACACTTAATGCATGTGAAATTACAAAACTACCCCTAATACAAAAACTAGTTTAGGTGCCCTAAAATACAAGGGGTGAAAAATCCTACATTACTAGGGTACCCTCCGTACACTATGGAGCCCTAAATACAAGACCCAAAAATAATTAATCCAATATGTACAAAGATAAGTTAGTTCATACTTAACCCATGGGTCCAAAATCTACCCTAAGGCTCATGAGAACCCTAGGGCCTTCTCCTGCATCTATGGCCTAATTTTCTTAGAGTCTCCTAGCCATGACTCTAGTGATGGGTCCCCTCCTTGGGAGGATTACATTATTGTGCATGATCTGTTTATGACCTATCTAGGATTTTTTTTTTTTTTGCATTGGATTCCCATAAAATTGGAACTACAATTAGTCACTTCTTCTGCTATGTCTCTAATGCCTCTAGCGACCACCACCAACCATTTTTTTCGAGTATCTTCATAATCTAGCTATTGTTTTTGGTGCTTTTGTTTCACACTCCCATATGCCAGCGAGCTTCTCATTGGTCTTCTCCACCACGACCATAGTGCCTTCAATTGTCGGTGTGCCTCTATGTCCAGTAAGGGGACCTTTCGACGATTTGTTCTATCTAAGAACTATAATCGTCTGCCACACTCGTTGTTACTCTCCAATGCATGCATCCCACACGATCACACTACATCGACACATAAGCACCTTTTAGGCAAGACCCACTCACCAACAACCTTCTCCTCATGCTTCTTTTCCTTCTCTTTTTTCCTTTTCTTTTTCTGGCATTAACATGTGCTTTTTTCACGAGTGAATAATACCCATCGCCACTACGAGCCTCTGTTAGTTATTGTTGAGCCATCATTTATCCAGCATGACCTCACAACCAAAACCACCTTCTGTTTCTCTTGGGTTTACAATATTTGTAACAAGCTTGGTTTATATGAGATATATGCTCTAACTTGAGGGGGAGTATTAGATTATATTTTATTCTTCTGTTTATTATTAGATAGCAAGTAGGGACTTAGTCCCTATTACTTATTATTAGATTGATCCTTTCTAATCAATACTAATTCTATTTACTTATTATAAATAAAGACTAAGTGTGGTTGTAAAGGCAAAATATCACAAGAAGAGTGGTTGAATTGTGATTTTCACAAAATAAAACCTTTTTGTAAACAACAAAGTTATCATCTGATGAAGTAAGACTTAAGAAAAAAGATATAAGACTTTTGTAAAGCAAATTGGACGATAGTGTTAAATCATTATAAAACAAACAAAGTTTTTCAAAAGTAAAGATCAAATTCAAACCCTAGGTCAGTCCAAATAGTAGGAGAGAAAATAAAAGGAATAAGGCACATGAAATTTATATTAGTTCATCTCAACCATCGAGACTACGTTCAGTTCTTGGCAAACCATCAAGTTCCACTAACTTCAACAAGTTACAAGTATTTGTTACTATCACTTCTGTCTCCTTAACTCAAACTTTACTCCAAGCTTGTTACAACCAGTATTCTTTGTCCTACCAAGTCATCGTTGGCTTTAACACAAATCAGAAAGGTTTGTTGGTTTGGTTGCATAATGACTAATGCTCTATCGTCTTACAAACGAATAAAAAATTTCACCACTTAGTCTTTTCTCTCAAGATGAACAAAGTGTTTTGAGAACTTTAGGGAACAAGTGTCTAGACGTCGTTTCTGGTGAACAAATGGAGTTCTTCTTCCATTGCAATGATCCAATCATCATATGTTAGTGCTTCATCTATCATTTCATTGCTAGAAAAAAGCCATTCTATGTCAGTTAAAAGTTGCCTACGACTAACCGTCATCGTAGGCAACGTCATAGAAAGTGGTACCCTTCTAAGACGATTCTTTGCTCAAAACCATCTTAAAAGGATAGACTTTCTAAGACGATTTTCAAAGAACTGTCTTAAAATGTATTTTTTCTTAAAAAAATTAAAATGTATTGAGAATTCTAATACGATTTTTTGAAAAAACTGTCTTAGAATATAGACATTCTAAAACGATTTTCAAAGAACCATCTTAGAATGTATATTTTTTTATAAAAAAATTAAAAATATTTTGAGGATTCTAAGAGGGGTTTTTACCGTCTTAAAATGTAGATACTCTAAGACGATTTTTCAAAGAATCGTCTTAGAATGTGTTTTTTTTATAAAAAAAAATTCATATACATTGCTTGCAATCAATCTCATATTTCTCTTCGTAGCCACATGTTATTTCAATTTCATATATTCTGAAATAATAATAATAGAACTAATAATAATAATATCAGGATAAAATTACTAGTTGCTATAGAAGGATATTCCCCTGCTAAAGCACATCTGACAATATTGCTTAAAGAAGGATATACCTCCATTTCACATAAAATTAGATAGACATAATATAAAGCCAATATTGCTTAAAGAATTTCATCAGAAAAACATCTAAAGCAATAAAAGAATCCAATGCAAGAAAAAGAGGTCATGCCTATAAAAGAAGCACAAGCAATTGGTATGTGTGGTTCGAAAACAAGCACGATATTAAAAGGGTAAAGAGAAAACATTGAGGTTACTCCCTTTGTTACAAGACCCCAATTTACAACTCTAGGTGTCATTGAACTGCATACATTCCAAAAAGCATTGATAATCATGAACATCCCTCGTTTCTCTAGTATCAATGCCATCTTTACTTTTGATGGCCAAGCGGTGAAGCCATATGAGAAGTTCAAGAATATAATTTTTTACTTTATCTTTATCGGCATGGTGAAGTGTTTCAATCCGCATGACATCAGCCTTCATGGTCTTCTTATTTAGCTCAGAACTGCAAGAATCAAACAAAAATTTGAAAACAAAAAGGAGAAGCAAAAAAAATAGAATAAAAAAAGTGGAAACTGGTAAAACATAAAAGTTTTTATTTCAAAAGAGAAACAGAAGATTGTTGCTTACCCAATTCTTGCCCACTCCCCTACCCAACCAAAACCATGATGTGCTCTAAGTCAATTTTAGAGTAACCAACCAAAAGCACAAACGGTTAGTTTATATAAAAAGTAAATGAACTGGTACTAAAAAAAATTCTTATTCATAAAAAAAATCTCAAAAAGGTAGTACAGAGCTAGACATCTTACTTGACAGTGCTTGTAGCAATCAAAACCAGCCAATGCAATGTTTTCTCCATCTCTTGTTTAATATCTGATATGGTGAGCGACTGGAAACAGACACCACAGGGAAATAGTAAATACACAATAAAAAAACTAAATTTATATAGAAAATTTCCTTATTGGTCGAAAGTAGAAAGCTGAAAGCAAAAGAGAAATACTAATTTTGTATGTTTTCCATTCAAATTATATATGAAGTTGCAGTGTGTTAAAAATCTAGGAAGGTCATAAGGAAAGACCTATGGATTATTAATGAAAGAAATTGTTTCCTTGAATAATTCATTAATCACCATTCGTTTATATACAAGATTACAAGCTAAAGATATATAACCTAAAGATATGGCTAAAGATAAATCTAATAGAATGACTAAAGATAAATCTAATAGATATAACAACTATAAAACTGAAGATAAGCCTAATAGCTAAAGATATAATTAAAGATAAATCTAATAGATATAACAACTATATAGAATCAAAATATATTATCATATCTTCTAACACACCCCCGCAGTCGAAGCAGGAGGTCAACAGACACTGAGACTGTCTCGAAAATCCTCAAATAACACCAAAGGAAGTCATTTGGTAAATATGTCTGCAATCTAATATCGAGATGGGACATGTAAAACTCGAACTTGACCACGAGAAACCTTTTCAAGAACAAAATGTATATTCATCTCAATGTATTTAGTGCGTTGATGTTGAACCGGATTACCCGCAAGATATATCACACTCACATTATCACAATAAACCAATGTAGCCTTCTGGATCGGACAATGAAACTCCAAAAGCAGATTTCACAACCAACATGACTCTAAAACTACATTGGCAACCCCTCGGTATTCAGCCTCTACACTAGACCTGGACAAAGTAGCATGTCGTTTAGCTGACCAAGAGATCAAATTATCACCAACAAATACCCAATACCCAGAAGTAGACCGTCTCGAACCCGGACATCCACCCAATCAGCATCTATATAAGAAACAAGAGTGGATATAGATGATGGATAAAGATGAAGACCATGGTCTATAGTACCTTGAATGTAGCGCAATATGCACTTGAGAGCCTGCATGTGCTCATCCTTTGGGTCATGCATGAATAAGCACACCTGTTGCACTGCATATGTAATGTCAAATCTGGTAAAAGTAAGGTATTGTAGAGCCCTAGCAAGGATCCTGTAGAGAGTCGGATCCTCAAATGGAGTGCTTGATGTAGCACTAAGCTTTGGTTTAGTATCAACAGGGGTAGGTGATGACTTACAAGAAGACATGCCAGCACGATCAATAATCTCCATGGCATATTTCTTTTGAGATAAAAACAAACCACCTGCATTATGAGTTACAATAATGTCCAAAAAATAGCTCAATTGTCCCAAGTCCTTCATAGCAAATTCCGAGCTAAGAAGGGTAATAATGGACTTATGAAGCTCATCAGAGGAAGCAGTCAAAATGATGTCATCCACATATAACAAAATATAAGCCATAGAAGTACCTTGTCAATAGATGAAAAAAGAATGGTCTGAAGTGCTATGAGAGAACCCGAGTGTATGAACAAAATCAGAAAATCTCTTATACCAAGCCTGCGGTGCCTGTTTAAGCCCGTATAGAGACTTCTTTAACAAAAAAACATGATTAGGTTTTTGCGGGTCCCTAAAACCCATAGGCTGATGCATGTAGACAGTCTCATTAAGTTCACCATGTAAGAAGGCATTTTTGATGGCAAGTTGATGAATGGGTCATGCCTTAGAAAGCCAGACTCAGAACTGTGCGAATAGTTACTGGTTTGACCACCAGACTAAATGTGTCACCACAATCTACGCCAACCTATTGAGTTTTTCCATCACCTACAAGACGGGCTTTATGTCTCTCAAAAGAACCATTAGATTTTTCTTTACGAGCAAAAATCCACAATGATTGAATTACATTAACATCAGGTAGACGGGGCACCAACTCCCACGTCTTATTTTTAATAAGAGCATCAAATTCATCATCCATAGCCTTTTTCCAATTCGGGTCCTGAAGGGCCGACACGGGGTTACGTGGTAGTGGGGATTTAGCAACATTGGTATGAAGATTAAAGATCTTCTTTGGCTTAACTATCCCATGTTGGCTTCGTGTAATAGCCTGAGGAAGTGGGCTAAGAAGGGGCTAGATTAAGAGGAGCGGAAGCAGTCACTAGATAATTCATATAATTAACAATATTCTTCTTTGGCTCAATGGTTGGGCCGGTTGCAATATTAGGGGAGTTGGGCCCGAATGGAACTAGACCAGAAGTTTGAGCATTAGGAGTAGTGAATTGAGACACTAAATGGTGGATCACGTATGGGTTTGGGTCATCATCTAAGAAATCATAAGTCTGAATACGAGGAGTATGTAATTTAACAAATGGAAATTGTGTCTCATAAAAAATGACATGACGACTTATAATTATTTTCCCATAAGATAAGTCATAGCATTTATAACCACGGTGATTCGAAGGATATCCCAAAAAAACACATGGAGAGGAGCGGGGTTGAAGTTTATTTATGGTAGTGGAAGAAAATAGAGGATAATATAAACACCCAAAAACACGAATATGAGAATAGGTCGGATCCTTATGATAAAGAACCCTAAGACGAGATTTATAGTTTAATAACTTATGAGGAAGAATATTGAGAAGGTAAGTTGTCATTTGCAAGGCATGATGCCAAAAGGAAGAAGGTAATGACGCATGGGCAAGTGAAGTACAAACAATATTGTTAATTGTACAAATTGTCCTTTCGGCTTTCCCATTTTGAGGAGAAGTATGAGGACAAGACAATCAGAAAGAAATACCATTCACTTTACAAAAATCCCAAAAAGGCTTATTATCAAACTCTTTACCATTATCACATTGTATATTCTTTACTTCCCGTTCGAATTGAGTTCAGATGAAAGTTCTAAAATTTATGAAAGTGGAATAAGCATCTGATTTGTTTGACAAAGGAAAAGTCCACAAAAATTTAGAATAATCATCTAACAACAAGATATAATATCGGTTCCCTAAGGAACTCAAAACAGGTGATGTCCAAAGATCAGTGTGAACAATATCAAATGGCATAAGAGTATGAGAATGTGAAAAAACAAAAGGTAACTTAATATGTTTTCCAAGAGAACATGAATGACAAATACGAGAATCTCTAATTTGATTATATTCAATAAATTTATTCTTCCTAAGAGAATGCAAGATAGATACTCCCGGGTGTCCCAATCGCTCATGCCAAAGAGAAGGAGCTAAGGCAGCAAAAGTAGAGGAAGAAGTGGCTGGAGTGGTGGACTCGGTGATAGGATAAAGCGCGCCCCGACTCTCACACCTCATTAAAGGCATTCCTGTCTGAAAATCCTTCACAGAAAACCCAAAGGGATCAAATTCAATAGTCACAGAGTTATCAGTGGTAAATTTTCTAACCGACACTAAGTTTTTGATTAGTTTAGGAGCATGAAGGACATTTTTCAAGGTTAAAGGAGGATGTGGGGAAGGCAAGTTAGTTTGACCATAACCACAAATAGGAATTGATTGACCATTACCAACAGTGATACCACGATGATTGCTCTTATTAAAATAAGACGTGAGATTACCTGAGGTGGATGTCATATGAGAGGTGGCACCGGTGTCCATATACCAATTTGGATCCAAAGAAGTAATATCAAGGGTGTGCATTGCAGCCTCAATGTCTGTTGGAGTAAGAACTGTGGTTGTGTATGCCTGCTGAGGTCTGGACCCAAGAATACCGGGCTGTTGGTGCGGAGGTTGCTGATAATTGGGCCTGGCCCATGGAGCAGCTGGGTACGAACAAGGAGGAACGACCCATTGCATCCATGGCCAAGGCCATTGTTGACCTATAGGCTAGGGGTTGTTTTAGGGCTGTTGTTGTCCACCCCCACGATTGTTGCCACCGCCACTAGAGCCTCCCTTGCCAGAGCCTAAGTTATCACGACCACCAGTGTTGTTGTGATTCTTTCTAGAATTATCATGGTTTGAATACCGTTTTCCACCAATATTTGTGCGACGTGCTGATGAATAATCAGACATTTCTTGAGATTTATCCGAGTTACAAGCCACCATGGCAGAGGACGGGGTCTGAGCCGCCTTCTTGAGGTCGGATTCTTTGAAAACAAGCATCGACCGTGCTTGATAAAACTGAGGCAATGGATCACTTTGACGGATGAGTGTGGTCACTCCCTTGTAGGGTTCAGTGAGACCAGACACCAATTGCAGAACCAACCTATTGTTATCGACCGGAAAGTCGACGTTCTTGAGTTGATCCGACAATGACTTGAGATGTTGACAGTAAGTAGAGACACTTGAAAAGGCCTCCATGGTTGTGTGGGTGAAATCATACTCAAGTGTAACGACACGAGAGTGTTTGTTATCTTGGAATATATCACGCAGCCTATTCCAAGGATCCATTGTAGAACAATGGCATCTAGTGTCAACCAGAGTTTTGTCTCCTCCTCCATTGGTGGCGCCTTCTGCTTGCCATCTTGCGGAGGAATTATATGATCAATTATCCTTTAGGATCGTGCGTGAATTTTGAAAAGTTCAGCTCATGTCGCGTATTGGACATTTTTCATCTCAAGAATGATTGAGACGTGATTCTTGATGTTGGATACAACAAGAGCAGGGTGAAAGGTAGATTTTGAGTCAGGCATGGTGATGGAGAAGAAGGGGAGAAAAAGAAGAAAGGGGTTGAACGACGCTAGGGCCTATGTGCGGAAGGCTGAGGAAGGTTCAAAAATCTTTCCCTAAGCAATCTGATACCATGAAAGAAATTGTTTCCTTGAATAATTCATTAAGCACAATTCGCTTATATACAAGATTACAAGCTAAAGATATATAACCTAAAGATATGACTAAAGATAAATCTAATAAATATAACAATTATAAAATTGAAGATAAGCCTAATAGTTAAAGATATAATTAAAGAAAAATCTAATAGATATAACAACTATATAGAATTAAAATATATTATCATATCTTCTAACAATTAAGTATTGAATGTTAAATCCACGGTATTAGTTGAGGATTGATTATGGGAGAGAGATTCGGTCTATTAAATAGGGTGTTGATTGAGGGGTGATTAATCAACAATAACAAAAATATAATTGTATATTTGACCCTCTAACGGATTTTATATCTTCTCGATCTCAAACTTCTTTAGACCACTATCTTCGTATTTGTTTCTTTAGTTGGGAGAGAAGGATTTTCCTTTTGTACTCTCAATTAGGGATAGATACAGGTTGGGCTAAGTAGGATTGGATTGAGCTATAGCTTGGGTCATATGTCAATCCAAACCCGTGAATACTTCTACTCTTTCTTGCATTGTTGTTACACAAGGCACATCTTGTGCTTTGATGTTTATTTTTTTTAATAAAATACCTTTAGCCTATCTAAAAAGTATTTCATTTTTTAGCTTAAATGTCCATTTTGAGTTATAAGCTGTTTAGTAATTTTTTTAAAAAAATTATTTTACTTAAAATTAGTTATCTTGACTAATGAAAAAAAAAGTATTTATAAAATAAAAATATTCTGTAAACTTATTAACTTATAAACTTAGTTTACGTGAGTTATTATAATAATAATAAATAATAAATAAATAGATAAATTAAAGTTCAAATATTTAAAACTTTTAATTTATAAGAATGTCACAATTAAAGTACGTCACCTATGTCACACAAGGCTAAAAGTCTTACTATTTTATTTTTTTTTAGTTTTAAAATGTTTATTAATTTATTTTTTAAATTTTTTTTTACATAAGATAGGGTTTTATTATTCTTTTTTGTTTGTTTTCTTCCACTCATTTGCATGTTCAATATTTGAACAACTATGAACTAGAATAATTACACTTGATACAGACCAAGAACTCCAAAGTGATCAGCCGCAAACAAATCATATACCGATTTGCAAATGGTAAAAAATAAATCTACAACCTGACAAATGCTCAAGAGTCTTAAATAAAGAGTGGCCTAGTTCCCTATTACTCTAGTTGAACCTTTAACCAAAAGATATAGATAAAGCATACTGTTTGTACTAAACCAAATTATGAAATAGACTAAATAAAGAAGAAACACTTACAAGAGTATCAATTTGGAGGCACTATATTAGCATAATGCAAAGCAAGGCCTGCAGGACCCAATTTTTGGCGACTGCTGATGGTTTGAATTAATGGTTTATGGTCATTTGCATGTACCCACGGATAAACACCATCACAATCATGAACAAAAACACAACTTTTTGGAAGAGTAATTTGATGAGAAAATCAGATTAATCTTTCCCTCCCTTCTTTTTTCTCCCTTTCAAATTTTAAGAATTTCAGAGAACTAAAAAATAAGAGTAAAAGTAGAATCCAAGAACAACTCGCAGTAAAAGTAGAATCCAAGAAATCAACAACTCAAAAACTAAACAAGGAGACCCTAATTTCACAAAACAAAAGCAAAAACAAAAAATGGGATCTATAAAGAAAGCCATTGAGCAGGGCAGAGAGATTGAATGACACAATGATGCAAGAATCGAGTGCATTAAAAACAAGAAAGATACCTAAAATGGTAACAGCCAACACCGTGCTTGACGCCATACTTAAACTGACCAATATAACAGCTAGCATCGGAGCAAGTTTGAAGACCCACGCCATGGCTCTGATCGTTACACCACTCTCCAGAATAAGAGTCCCCAGTGTAGAACCTATAAACCCCATAACCATGCCTCAACCCTTGCCTATACTGACCCCTATAACGACTCCCTCTCGCCCAACTCTCAATTTCGTATCCATCGTACCTTCCATCAACCCAATCCCCTTCATACCTCCCATTCACGAAGTAATGGTAGACCCCACTCCCGTTGCTTCTTCCTTTGTGAAACACCCCCTCGTAGAAATCACCATTGCTGTAAAACTCCACACCTTCCCTCACTCTCTTCGCCGCCACTGCCTTCCTCGTTGTTGTTGCGGCGGGCTCTCTGGTGAACCACTGCACCGGCCTCGCCGCCGCTGCCTTGGAAAACCCCAGCCGCTTCACATTCTCCTCCCACAACCTCTAATGGAAGTACCTCTTCTTTTAAAGGCTTAATACTTTTTGTCGAAAGAGATTCCATAAGACTAAAAAAACCCTTGACAATAGTGTTTGCAACCTCAAATGCTAAAATACCAATTTCATTCCCCTTTGTCACAACTCCAGATACAAACCCACCGGCACTTAAAAGGTTTTTTTACTAAACTCTCCAAAATTTGTTTGAAATACAATACTTTGGAAATTAATTTCCAAACTACACCACTCAGCCGCATTCATTGAAGTCGGGTTCTGGCACCCGGACTTCCCTTCTTCTTTTTTTTTTTATAAAAAAGTTTATATATTATTAAAATTAAATATTATATTATATAAAATTATTTTTAATTGATTTGAAAATTATTTATTTATTAAATTAATTTATGTAATATTATTTTATAATTTTTTGTAAAGAGAAATATACATATAAAAAAATTGGATAAAATTAGAGTATAATTTTTTATTTATGTTATATGTAATTGTGTAGTTAAATTTATGTTTTATTAATTTTTGTATGTTCTTGTAATTAAAAAATAATAAAATTAGTTAGTAGTATTAAAATACAGTTAAAAAAAATACCGCAAAAAAATATATGACAAATCTGTCATTGACAAAATACTCAAATTACAGTAACTGAAATGATACTCAACAATAATGAAACATATTAAAAATTACAATTACAATGCAAACATAACAAAACTAATGAGGATCTGAAATATGTTGTGCAGAATACATGTCTTCTTCTATTTAGATTACTGGTTTGTTAAAAATAGCCAAAATTTCTATTGTGCAGAATCATTTCCAATAGTTGGATTGTGCTAACACCTTTAGCACGTCTTCATCATTTTTCAATCCTGTTATGTCATATTCAATCAAATTTTCGAAATACTTAGAATGACCTCGTTGTCGAAAGAAATCGTCTAACCAATTGTGATCCGTGAATTCCATTAGGGGAACCCCTGTAGGTGCAACTTGCTTGATTAAATCCTTGTTTTTCCATGACACATCCCGACGGAATGCCAAATCTTATTGGATTAGTTCCAGTAAAAGAGTAACCCAAAAACTCACCTTGACGTCGTATGTTCCACTTCCCGTTGTAATACATAATTGCATCATGAGTAGGAGTGATGGTTGATTGAAGCAGGTTGAGTATAACATCCGGTGTTCTAATAATGGTACATGATAATTCTATAGGGCCAACACACGAGTATTTCTCATTGCACATTAACATTGTGTAAACATCATCATCATTTTTCAATTGTAAAGATTGAAAAAAATATTGTTGACCTGCATCTATGAATGGTTGCTGGTAGTAGATTTCATCCAATAATTGATCGTTGGTTAGTTGAAGGGTGTTGTGCATTCTACGCTTGAGTGTATCAAAAGAACAGTTGTTAGGAACTCGCATTGGTGTTGGAATGAGACTTTGAAAATAAACACCAGTTTGGTTGTAACTGATTGATCCATTTGGAAAAATGAAAGCTAATCTGGAGTTAGTAATGGTCTGACTGCTTGTTTCTCCCAAAAATAACATAGTAATAAGATTGAATTTGGTTTGTGAAATTATGTTGTGTGAGATTGTGTGTTTGTACGGTGTCTGTGTTGTGTTATTTATAGTTGTATGAGTATTCTGCCACGTTGATGTGTATTGGAATCCAATGTTTCTTTTACCTAAGTAAGTGATGTAGCAGACGTCCATTATAATTTCAGAGTGAACAAAGAGATTATGAGTTGTCCATCTCATGTCAGTTTTGCACATGTCTCTAAAAATTAAATGTATCACCTATAAAACTGACATGAAATGGACAACTCATAATGTAAAGTGTTGTTAATTTGGACTGTGATTTTTCCCATGTAATTAAAGCAACAGACGTTCATGATGATTTTCAGAGTGAATAAAGAGATGATGAGCTGTCCATTTCATGACAGTTTTGCAGGTGAGACATTTAATTTTTAGAGACGTGTGCAAATTGCAGAGTATTGTCAATTTGGATTGTGATTTTTCCCTTGTAATTAAAGCAGCAAACGTCCATAATTATTTTCAGAGTGAATAAAGAGATTATGAGTTGTCCATTTCATGTCAGTTTTGTCGATGAGACATTTAATTTTTAAAAACAGTGTAGTGTAAATGACAAAGTATTGTGAATTTTGACAATTATGTTACCATGTCAACTACTGCAGTAAAAGTGGGTAAACTGAAAATTGCTAATTTAAATTTAAAGGAAAAATTATTTCAATACGTAAAGTGATAACTGAAGACAAACATAAGACATTACATGAAAATCTCAACGAAGAAATAACTTAGACATGAATGATCCGTAGATTACCAATCCCGTTTGAATATAGGTTCGTGGGATGGAGACAGGTTACTTCCTTCGGGCCCGAAAGAGGAGTCCGTATCACTATCATGGTTTTTAAGCCAACAAGTCTCGTATTCACTTGATAAGTCCTCAAGATTAGAGGTTGAGCCATGTTGGTTGCCTGGTGGGTTATTATTGTGACAGATTATGGCAAATAACTCCACAAATGGTAGTGATTGGTTGTTGTCAAAAATGTTGAACATTTGTCGAACATCAGCATCATCTCGCAGAATAAAAGATGTGTACATATAACGTTGTCCTGACTCAAATATAGGGCACCGAAAATGGAGATGTTGGATATGTTGTTCTGGGTCAATGTTTAATTTTTGGTGAACAAGTTCAAGCAATTGTGTAAAGGTTACGACCTTGTCGACCATGAAAGTTTTTGTGTTGTTACTAACGAAGGTGGTGCCCTCATTAGTATTGCAAATTTGGTCGTCGTAGTAAACACAAACATATGCAGTTAGGTGACACATTGTGTTAGGGATTGAGATGAAAATTTGAAATTGTTACGAATGTCTTTAGTTGTAGTGGTATTTATAGAATTTGGTTATAATTGAGTGAGTCACTAGTTAACTGTGCATTTAGATGAACGGGAAAATGAACACTTAAGCATATTAACAAGGGTCCATAATGTGCAAATTGCTGAGTGAAAAAAACAACTGAGTGAAAAAAAACTGAGTTGTCCACGTCATGTCAGTTTTACTGGTGCGACATTAATTTTTTTAGAGATGTGTGGAAATTGCTGAGTGTTGTCAATTTCAACTGTGATTTATCCCTGGTAATTGATGGAGTAGAAGTCCATTATAATTATCAGAGTGAAAAAAATTGAGTTGTCCATGTCATGTCTGTTTTACTAGTGCGACATTTATTTTTTTAGAGACGTGTGTAAATTGCTGAGTGTTGTCAATTTTAACTGTGATTTATCTCTGGTAATTGATGGAGTATAAGTCCATTATAATTATCAGAGTGAAAAAAATTGAGTAGTGCATGTCATGTCAGTTTTACTGGTGAGACATTTATTTTTTTAGAGACCTATGGAAATTGCCGAGTGTTGTCAATTTCGACTGTGATTTATCCCTGATAATTGATGCAGCAGAAGTCCATTATAATTTCAGAGTAAAAAAAAATTGATTTTTGAAAATTGCAGTGTGTCACGAATATTTTTTTTGAAGTTTTTGACGTTATTACCATGGAAAAAGTGTCCAAATCATAATTTTTTTTATTTTGTACTTGTATTTTGAGGTGTTATTCTATGGAACTGGTGCACGAAATAATTTTTTTTGGATTCTTTGACGTTCAAACTATAGAAAAATTGAGTCACAAATATCATTAATGTGTTTGACATAATTTGAAAAAAATGCAGGACATGGGTACTTAACCATAGTTGCAAGGGTCCAAATCATAGTTTTTTTGATTTTGTACTTGTATTTTGAGGTGTTATTCCATGGAACTGGTGCACGAAATAATTCTTTTTGGATTCTTTTATGTTCAAACTATAGAAAAAATGAGTCACAAACATCATTAATGTGTTCGACATAATTTTAAAGAAATGCAGAACATGGGTACTTAAGCATAGTTGTAAGGATCCAAATCATAGTTTTTTTTTATTTTGTACTTGTATTTTGAGGTGTAAGTCCATGGAACTGGTGCACGAAATAATTTTTTTTGGATTCTTTGACGTTCAAACTATAGAAAAAATGAGTCACAAACATCATTAATGTGTTCGACATAATTTTAAAAAAATGCAGAACATGGGCTCTTAAGCATAGTTGCAAGGGTCCAAATCATAGTTTTTTTTTATTTTGTACTTGTATTTTGAGGTGTTAGTCGATGGAACTGGTGCACGAAATAATTTTTTTTGGATTCTTTGACGTTCAAACTATAGAAAAAATGAGTCACAAATATCATTAATGTGTTCGACATAATTTTAAAGAAATGCAGAACATGGGTACTTAACCATAGTTGCAAGGGTCCAAATCATATTTGATGATGCCGTTACAGGGGTACTTAAACATATTTGATCCCATTATCACAACATTTTATACTTCAATGACCAAGACGATGACCAGTCCCACAAGGTGGTGGACGCCGATTACGTCGCGGATTTCTTCTTTGCAGTATGTCTGGTTCTTCCACGTCATGATCATGTTGTTGTTCTATGTTAGTATTTTCAATGTTGGTTATTGCAGCTGAAGAACTTTGACCTTGTTCTCCAAACGAATGCGGTGCATCAAACTGTTGTAAAGTAGCTAAATATGATGCCACTGAATTTGGTGTATTGAAATCATATGTTAAACTGCCAAAACTTTTCGGAGCTTTGCAATCTTGTGTTCCCGGGACTTATGAGAGGAGAGAAATAGTACCGGGCAAAAGATTGTTTAAACGTGTCTTTTGGTCATTTGGTCCATGCATTAATGGTTTTGCATATTGCAAACCCATTATACAAGTAGATGGTACATGACTTTACGGAAAGTATACTGGCACACTGTTGATAGCTACCGCACAAGATGGAGCTAACCATATCTTCCCGATTGCCTATGTCATTGTAGAAGGGGAGACAACTTCAGCTTGAGGGTTTTTTCTAAAGAATTTGAAAAGACATGTTACTCCGCAAATTAACATTTCTCTTATTTCAGACCGACACCCCTCAATTATAAGTGCCTACAACAACCCAAGTAACTTATGGGTCCAGGACACATCCCATTTCTTTTGCCTGCGCCACATTGCACAAAACTTTCTTCGTCGTAACTTAAACTGCAAACATTTAAAGAAACCACTTATGTTGGCTAGTGAGAATCTATTTTATTTATTCGTTATAATTTTCTTTCAATCAAATTTTATAACATAATACATTGATTAAATATTTACAAGGTACGCATACACGGAGAAGATGCACTGGCGACATCTTAGGGATATTCGTGCGAATAAGCCAAGTGCAGCTGAATGGCTTGATCAATTACCCAAACAAAAATGGGTACAATGCTTTGATGAGGGGAAACGTTGGGGACATATGACTACCAATTTGTTGGAGTCTGTTAATTCCATGTTCAAAAACACTAGACATTTGTCGGTGTCATCGTTGGTTGAGGAGACCTATTTCAAGACCGCACAACTCTTTGCTAATAGAGGTCGAAAAACTCAGGCAACGATCAACTCTGGCTCACAGTATTCTGAAGTCGTCTTCGATGCAATCAATAGTGGTCAACAAGAATCTAATACACACATTGTAAATGAATTCGACAGACACAATCACACTTTTATTATAACAGAGACTCAATCCCCACTTGAAACACCCAGACCACCTGAAAGGTTTAGAGTAATGTTACAATCCCAAAAGTGTGATTGTGGTGAATTTCAGGCTAAACATTTACCGTGTTCTCACGTCATGGTTGCCTGTAAATCTGTCAATGTTGATCCCATGACCTATGTGCCGATGATATTCACTTTACAACACATTTTGCACATCTACGACAACTCCTTTGGTTTATTGCCACACGAATCAATGTGGCAAGAATATGAAAGAGATCAGTGGGGTCCTGATCCAAGGAGAAAGAGGACTACAAAGGGTCGTCCCGTTTCAACTCGCATTCCTACTGAGATGGACAAAGACGAAAATGAACGAGCAAGTAGAAAAAAATGTGGACTTTGTCGGCAACATGATCATAGCAGAAATAATTGTCCTAATGTATCCTCATCTTAGTTTTTCCTTAGACAAATGTCATTGTTTAAATATTTTATTGATGACGTAGTATAATGTTCTTATATAAATAAATTGTTAAAAGCTTTAGTTTTATCATTTTTAATTAAATCTAATAACATAAACAAACTAATTATATTTAGTAAAATAGTTAAATTAAAAATTTTAAAATTCCGATTATTATACAAAATAAATATTTACTAAAATAAATATATTATTATACAAAATTCAGATTTTAAAACATATATTCCCCCAAAAAATATCTTAAATAATTTAAATAGTATAACAAAAATACTTAAATTTAATAATATCATTTTCTTAATAACAAAATTAAATTATAAAATAATATTACATAAATTAATTTAATAAATAAATAATTTTCAAATCAATTAAAAATAATTTTATATAATATAATATTTAATTTTAATAATATATAAACTTTTTTATAAAAAAAAAGGAAGGAGGGAAGTCGGGGTGCCAGAACCCGACTTCCGTGAACGCTACTAAAAGTGGTGTAGTTTGGAAATTAATTCCCAAAGTAGTGTATTTCAAGCAAATTTTGAAGAGAGAAGGTGCAGTATGGTAAAAAAACCGCACTTAAATGTGTCATATTGCTCCCAAGAGTGTCCAAAACGTCAATACTACCTCTGCCCAGGCGTAAACTCACCTCTGAGATCTGAAATACAAATATCTCAGTAGATAACTTCAACTTTACTACCCTATGCTAGTCTACTTATCCCTTTTCTACTTAAAATAAAGGAACATTATAATGAAGAGTAAGCATGTTTGGCAGTGGAAAATTAAAAAAAATTAGGGGAAAATGACAAAAACCAAATCAAAGCAGATTCAACCGATATAATGAAGATGAAAAATACAAAGAATGTGATGTTCAGACAATAGAAGGAAATACTTCAACCAATTCAATGGATTATTATTCCACGATCCATTTATTTTAGGACATTGCTTACTCAAACTTTTAGTTTTCTCTTATTATTTCCATTGGCATGATACCCTCTCTCTCTCTTACTCAGCTTCATTGCACTCTTCTTCTTGGGATCTTCCCCGCCGTCCTCTACTTCCCCTTCCCACCACCACCACTCCTTCCATGACGGTGTCACCGAATCGGAGACCTCCGTTCATGAATCCGCCATCCCTTATTCCAACTCCAAATCACAAGCCCTTTGCATCCTAGTGACTTGGCCATGCCCATGGCAATGGCGGTCTTGTCGGTGCCAGGCTGGCCGACTAGGACAACTACACGGTTTGCCCGACCATGCAGCTCCAGGGAGGAGTACAGGCCAAGGCCATGAATGTGCGAGTGCTCTATGCAGGTTAGATCACGTCTCTCAGAGAGTTTCAACTCTGCCATTATAGAAATGACAAAGACAATGAGAGGGAGAAAAAGGGTTTCAGAGTTTGTTTAGGGTTTGGTCTTTGGAGAGAAAGAGAGAATACGTATTCTAACTAGAGAGTGGGAGATAGTAGCTAGAAGGACATATATTCAAATATTAAAAATAGCGGACTATCTTCTATGACAATTTTTGAAAAAATGTTGTGGAATGACAATCATTCTAAGACGGTTTATTTACAAAAATGCCACTGCATTTGTTTCTAAGACGATTTTTCAATAACCGACGTTAAATCAACGTCGTAGAAAGTTATTTTTTTAGTGGTGTCTTAGGTTCGATTTTAGACACAAAACACATAAGACGCAAGATCTTTGAATAATTATTTTGTTTTGACTCCTTCAATTTGATTTCCAATGATTTGATCTTGAGGATGATAGTTAACAAATTTCAAGTCCTTAGTCTAAGGTTGTTAACTAGATGATTCTTTAGACTGAGGAGGAATTTTGTCATACTGTTTCACTTCATCTATCTTGGGAGCAATAAATGGACTAATCTACATATATGCAAAATCATCCTCAAGGTCTGATAGTTTCCTATTAGTTGTTAGATCATCATTGAACTTAATATGGATAGATTCTTCCACGACTAAAGTTCTTGAGCTGAACACTCTGAAAGCTTTAGATGTTTTAGAATATTCTAGGGAGATACCTTTATCCACCTTCAAATCAAACTTTGTGAGTTGATTTTTGGTGTTAAGGATAAAACACTCACATCCAAATGGATGAAAGTATGCAATATTGGGTCTTCTTCCTTTCCATGGTTCATAAGGAGTATTTTTAATCAATGGTCTTAACAATATTCTATTTTGAACATAGCAAGTTATATTTACTACTTCTACCTAAAAGTGTTTAGGAAGTGAGTTTTTGCAAAGCATAGTCCTAGCCATTCCTTGTAGAGTTCTATTTTTTCCTTTCAACTATCTCTTTTTGTTGAGGTGTTGTTAGTGAATAGAAGTTGTGAAAGATACCATTCTTTTAACATAATGATTTAAAGTCAACACTTTCAAACTTAGTTCCATGATTACTTCTAATAGAAGAGATGCAAAAACCTTTTTTCATTTTGAACTGTCATACAAAATATCTCAAAGACCTTGAAAGACTCATGCTTATGTGCAAGCAAGTAAACCCATGTATATCTTGAATAGTCATCAACTATGACAAAGCCATATTTATTTCCTCCAAGACTCAACGTTCGAGTTGGTCCAAACATATATATGTGCAATAGTTGTAATGGTTTGATGGTGGAAACTCCATCTTTAGATTTAAAATAAGTGTTGATCTATTTCCCTTGTTGACATCCTTCATAGGGAAGATAGGTTTTCAAACAAATCTTGGGCAGTTCTTTCGCTAAATCTTTTTTAGAAAGTTTTGAAATACGTTTCAAATTGACATTCCTATGTTTTTTTTGTGCCAAATCCATCTCTCATCTTCTCTAGAAAGCAAACACGTTACATTCTGTTTACTTAGACCTATTAGATCAATCTCATACAGAATGTTGAGGTGTTTTTAGTGAAGAGAAGTTGTGAAAGATACCATTATTTTCACACAATGATTTAAAGTCAACACTCTCAAACTTAGTTCCATGATCACTTTTGATAGAAGAAAAACCTTTTTCATTTTGAACTGTCATACAAAATATCTCAAAGACCTTAAAAAACTCATGCTTATGTGCAAGCAAGTAAACCCATGTATATCTTGAATAGTCATCAACTATGACAAAGCCATATTTATTTCCTCCCAGACTCAACGTTCAAGTTGGTCCAAACATATCTATGTGCAATATGTGTAATGGTTTAATGGTGGAAACACCATCTTTAGATTTAAAATAAGTTTTGATCTATTTCCCTTGTTGACATCCTTCACAGAGAAGATGGGTTTTCCAACAAATCTTAGGTAGTCCTTTCACTAAATCTTTTTTAGAAAGTTTTGAAATACGTTTCAAATTGACATTACTATGTTTTTTATGCCAAATCCATCTCTCATCTTCTCTAGAAAGCAGACATGTCACATTCTGTTTACTTAGACCTATTAGATCAATCTCATGCAGATTGTTGTGTCATTTGGTAGTAAAAAAGGACTTGTCATCTTTTGTCTTGACTATACATTACTCTTTGTTGAAGGATACAATATAACCACCGTCGCAAAATTGACTTATGCTTAGTAAGTTATACTTAAGACCTTTGTAGAAGCAAAGCTTCCAAGATTATTTTGATGATGCCAAAGATTATTATAGATCCATTCAAACAAGATTAAAGAATCAAGAAGATTCAAGGAAGACTCAAGATATGCAAGAACCTCAAGAAAAGCATCAAGATAAGTATAAAAAGAATTTTTCAAAGAAAAAATTGAATAGCACAATTTGTCCAAAAGAATTTTTCAAAGAAAAATCTTTTACTAGAGTTTTTATTCTCTGGTAATCGATTACCATAAGGCAGTAATCGATTACTAGAAGCCCAAAACAGTTTTATAACTGTTTTACAAAGAAGTAATCGATTACCATGAGCATGTAATCGATTGCCAATGTTTTTGAACGTTGAATTTCAAATCTCAAGAGTCATAACTTGTGACAAAATATTTTCAAAATAGTGTAATCGATTACACAATATTTGTAATCGATTCCTAGTGGTTTTTGAACGTCCGATTTCAAACCTCAACATGAAGAGTCACAACTTTTGATAAAATAAACTGTGTAAAAGATTACACCATTATGGTAATCGATTACCAGTGATTGGTTTTGAAAAATTGCCAAGAGTCACAACTTTTAAAGTGATTGGTTTTAAAAAAATTGCCAAGAGTCACAACTTTTAAAGTGACTGGTTTTTTGAAGAAATTGCCAAGAGTCACAACTTTTTAAAGTGACTGGTTTTGAAGAAATTGCCAAAAGTCACAACTTTTAACATGGTTTCTTCAAGAGCCATCAAATGACTATAAATATGTGACCATGACACGAATTTCAAGATGATCATTCTCAACATCTTTCTAAAAGTTTTTGTTCAACACTTGCTTTGTCAAGAAAAGTTCATTGGGCAAAAACTTGTGCTATTCTATTTTCTTCCTCTCCTTCATTCTTACAAAAATCTTTTCAAGAGACCTACTCTTGGTGACTGTTTTCAAAAGAAGGTCTTCTTGGTTGCAAACACTGAACACAAGGGACCAATGTTCCTTGGGTTCATTGCAAGAAACAAGATTTTCTTCTTGGTTGATCACTGGACACAAAAGACCAACATCTTTTGGGTTCATTGCAAGAAGTGGGTATAACTTCTTGGCTGTTATCACTAGACACAAGGGACCAACGTCCTTTGGGGTTCATTGCAAGAAGTAGGAATAACTTCTTGGTTGTAATCACTGGACACAAGGGACCAACGTTCTTTGGGGTTCATTGCTTGTAAAGGATTTTACAAGGATAGTGAAAATCTCAAGTGGATTGCTTAGGGACTGGACGTAGGCACGGGTTATAGTCGAACCAGTATAAATCCGGTTTTGCATTCTCTCTTCCCTTAATATCTTTTACTTTCTGTTGTGTTCATATTTCTTTAAAGTTACTTCTCCTTATTTATTATTTGAGTAACTTATAATTAAAGAAATAATTGAATCTAGGGAATATCTAAGAAAGGGAAATTTTCAATTAGGAATAGTCAACGAAATCTTAATTCAACCACCCTTCTTAAAATTTCTGAGGCCACTTGTCCAACAACCTTCAACATATAAGATGTTGTTTATGGAGGCTAAAGAAGAAATACTAATTTCACCTATACCAATAATCTTTCCCTTACTCATGCCTCAAAGGCAATTTTTCCTCCTTCAATTGGCTTTAGGTCGAGGAACATAGACCTTTCCCCCGTCATGTGTCTTGAGCATGCATTGTCCAGGTATCAACTTAAACCCTGACTTTTTTCTACCAAGGATATCTGCAATACGAACAATTTGAGATTTTGGTACCCAAATATTTTTGGGTCCATAAACATTAGTACCCTTAGACATTTGTTTCTTCTTATAGATGCATCTGAACTTGAAATGTCCAGACTTACCATAAAAGTCACATTTTTTTTAGACAAACTATGACTTAAAAGATGATGCTCCTTTTTCTAGTCCTAGGCCATACTTGTCATTGGGATGTTGGTGAAATTTTAAAAGCATGACTAAGGTGTTAGAACTTTCCAAAAAATTCCCAAAGTCTTTTGTAGGACAAGCGATCTCCTCTCTCATTTTTTTCACAAGAAGGGGGGTTGAATTGTGAATTTTACAAAATAAAATCCTTTTGTAAACAACAAAGTTATTGTCTGACGAAGTAAGACCTAAGAAAATAAATATAAGACTTTTGCAAAGAGAATTAGACGATAGTGTTAAATCTTTATAAGACAAACAATTTTTCAAAAGCAAAGATCAAATTCAAACCTTAGGTTAGTCCAAATAGCAAGAGAGAAAATAAAAAGAATAAGACACAAAAAATTTATATTGGTTCATCTCAACCACCGAGACTACGTCCAGTTTTTGACAAACCACTAAGTTTCACTAACTTCAACAAGTTACAAGTATTTGTTACTGCCACTTGTGGCTCCTTAACTCAAGCTTTATTCTAAGTCGTTACAACCAGTATTCTTTGTCCTACCAAGCCACTGTTAGCACTAACACAAATTATAAAAATTTGTTGGTTTGATTGCACAATGACTAACACTCTATCGTCTTACAGACGGATAAACAATTTCAATACTTAGTCTTTTCTCTCAAGATGAATAAAGTGTTTTGAGAACTTTTCTAAACTTCACAAGAGTTTACGCAATGAATGAAACAATGAGCGCTTCAAATCGTACTTCATATCTTAAAAGCTTTTGGTATATATAGGCCTCCTTCAATCAAGTATTTGTTGCCTCTAAATGGACATATTTCGTCTCTTAAGCTTTCTTTTTAAGAAAATGGTAGTTAGGGCATTAAATGTGTGCATTTAATGCATGCACTTCTTCATGTTGAGAAACCACTCTTCGTCCTTGGCATGTTGAACACTACATCAGGAAACTACTTCCTTTTACGTTAGAGTAGGTTTGTGCAGTAGAACTTTTCTTTTGATGGCGATTAAGGAATTTTAGAACTTGGCTTCATTCATTATTCATAAGATTCAACAGGTCCTAGGAGAACGTATTTGCAAAATAGATCTCAGACACAAAATATTAAATAAAGTCTTAAATGTCATGTTTAATGTCGTATCAAATCATGATTCTATCTTGCTATTGTTTGAAACATTAGATGTGGACTTCGTAAAACATGTCCTAATAACTCATAAGACGTAACTTTTAATATTTGTATTTATTTACATCTAATCAAAATAAATGAGAATCATCATTTATCTTAAAACATAAATATCTTTTAACTTAACAATGGTCATCCAAAACACACATATTATAGTAAACTCATTCAACACACTTAATAATTAAGTTGATACAAATAAAATACCTTTTCAAATCATTGTAGTTCTAGTACTATAATTTTAACCTAATCCCTTTATATATATATATATATATATATATATATATATATATATATATATATATATATATATATATATATATATATATATAATTTGCATAAATGGTATCCCTCCGCTGATAGTTAGAAACTAATTTTTACCAATCCTTAAAGACATAAAATCATCAATATGAATCTCTTTCAATAAAGTGCATTCACATGATTAAGAATCAAATATTTTGACAATATTTTTAAAGAACCCGATACAATGTATGTAATTTTTTTATGTATAAATAAAATATATTAACTAACTTAACTTAAAAACCACTAGGAAAACAAACAACAAGATTTGCCTTTAAGGCATTACAGGTAAAATTTGGAACTATATCAAAGACACGATAATAATTATACATTTGCGGCTCATGCTTAGTCATAAGGTTCAAATTGCTTAGCCTCTCCCATCACATGAATCCATTAAATATGATCTTCATATCTCTGAATATGATGAATCGCCTTAACCAAATTGGAACACTGGTGTGTATGCACAATTTGTCAAGTAAGCTAATTTGATTAAATATTGAACGAAATCAGAATGGAGGGATTTCATATTAAACGAGCGAAAAATTGAGAAAGAATCGATTAATACAATCGAAAAATAATAGATCAAAATTGTACAGTAACAATCGGTAAGACTTAAAAATGTAACTGAGCATAATGATTTTTCTTCTAAATCATAAAAATGTTTTTTTTTCTTAACCCTTTCTTTATTGTTTTTATTTTTATTTTTTACATCCAAAGGTTAACAAAATGAAATTAGAATAAAATAAAAAAAGGACAAGGAGGAGCGTGGATCGAGGAGACGCGTGACGAGAGATTGAGATCACACTCCGCCGCCCTCCGGCAGCGACATTTTGGGTTTCGTGTGTGTGAGAGGGTCACAATTTATTTTTTATTTATAAATACTAATAAACAATAATTGTGAGTAATCATAAATATGGATGATAATAATAAGGCAAGTGGGTCCCTCTGACGTGTCAGATTCTGGATCGTCCTTTGGTTGAAATTGGACCATGTGCGCCGTCTGATTCATAGATTGGATGGCTACTGCTATGCTTATGCAACTGAAACTGACTATAGTAGTTGTACTAATAATATGTACGTACATTAATCTGAAACATTATTGCTGAACCAAGTTCAATTATCTAAGCAAAGGACAAAAACAAACTTCATCAATTTACAAATCAAACAAGTTTTTTTCCGAATCTATAATAATAATAAATCATTTGTTTGTTCTCTCAAGTATCACACATTTTTTTTATAACTATCATATTATTGTAAATAGTCTTTAAACTAATAAAATTATATAAAATAAATAAATAAATTATATTAGTGTAACTTTGATAATTATTATATTATTTTATAATTTTTAATTAAATAATATTTTCTTAAAATTTATCGTTAGATTAAAAAAAAATTTCACATAAATTATATATGTAAAATTTCATATTAATTCAAACTCATTTGTTATCCCATTCACATACATTAAAATCAACTTAATATAAATACTTCAAAATATATTAAAATATGATTCATTTAACTATCTTCTAATTATTGTTTAATTTTGACAGAATTTAACACAAACAATATTGATAATATGTTCATATAACTCAACTGATGAATTAATAAAAATCATATTTTAGTTACAAAAATGATATAACAATTATTAAAATTACATTAATATAATTTCATCTTTTCTCGTTATATTTACCGAATAAAAATATATTAAAGATTTTGCTACAAAACTCCTCAAAATTGAAGAAACTAAGAGTGATATTTCAAATAGTACTGAAGTGATAGTTTCTTCCTAATAATATATGATAAAACATTTTTCGATTAATTATTTTTAAATGTTAGTAATGTTAATGTATTGTGATTGCACATTCTTTTAATTTATTTATTTTTTAAAATACTACTACTTTATAAATTAATTATTTTTATTCTTATAATTTTATAAAAAATTAATTATTCTCATTTTTATTTCATAAATAATTAAAAAATACAAATAAATTGATCTTTCCGCCGGTAACAGTAAAGATTTTACGCATGTTTAACAACAACAATGGCCCAGTTAAAAAATTAAGGGTGTGTTTGATTTGCATTTTCATTTTTTGTTTTTATTTACTGTTTTCATTTTCAAAAAATTAGAATTTTCAAAACATATTTGATTTGACTTCTTGTTTTCTACTTTCAAGAAATAAAACACTGAAAATGTGTTTTCAAAAGAAAATGTATTTTTAAATTTACTTAAAATTACATTCCTTGCCACCGCGTTTTCATTTTACCCAAAATGAGGTTCTTGATTTCAACTGAAAACGAGATTTATTGTTTCTTGTGTTTTGATTCGTTTGAGAAAATATTTTCACTGAAAATGTTTTCCAAAATCCAACCAAAACACATTTCCATCATCATTTTCTATTTCCAGTAAAAATGAAAACAGAAAACAAACAAACCAAACACCCCCTAAACTTTTAAAAAATATTATTAAGTTGCAAGTTTTTTTTTATGATTTTTCCTAATATTTTATTTTGCCTTTTTTTTTTCTTTTTTGATTAAAATTCATGCAATTCACTTTTCTATGCTCTCCTTTATACATATCTAAATCACTTTAATCGATTTATCATTTTTTTAGCTGATGTTATATCAATTTTCTCTTGTATATATAACTTCATTTGATTCTTTATCTTTTTTTTTTGGAATAAGGAATATATATTGCCAAAAAAAACATTACAAAACAAGCCGATCCAAGATCCAGGTCCAAACTGACAAGTCAAAGGCAAGCAAGACTAAATATTCATACTACAGTACATCATGAGTTTTCTATTGGTTTCTACTCTTCTAAGAATCACATTTTTTATAGTGTCATATTGAAGCTCCTCTTTCCTACCATCTTGAAATATGATCCGGTTTCTCACACACCAAATCATATACGTCGTTTCAGCCACTGCCATCTTCAACAAACTTCTTTTACAGCCTTTACCTTTCGTGTTTTGCACAATCCACTTCAGCTCCTCATCCCACATAGCAGGAGTATGGTTAAAACCAATTCAATTCAATATTTTCTCCCAAACTGGTTTAATATCACTGCAGTTAAACAACAAGTGTTGACAAGTTTCTGGCATTTTGCAGAAAACACATAGCCCATCAGTTGCCATACCAAATCTATTCATTCTATCTTTAGTTAACATGCGCTTATTACAAGCCATCCACAAGGTGAAGATTGCATGAGGTCTAGCATGGTTCCCGATCAAAAGTTTTCTCCACTCTACCTGCGGTTTAACACCTCTAATCACTTGATACATTTTCCTCATACTATACTTTCCAGCATCATGCATTTCCCCCCAAGCCGCAGACTGAGTCAGAAGGTTTTTATGCTTAAAAATAGCTTTCATAGTCCAAGAGCAGCTCCGTCTCGGTTGGAAGTTACTAGCTTCTATATTTTTCATATAGTAAATGTGAATCCAATGAATCCACAACTTGTCTTTTTTCTCCCAAATATTCCACAGAAGTTTACCAATTGAAGCTTTATTCCAGTCCTCAAGGCCTATCAAATTTAGTCCACCAGCATATTTAGGATCACACATGTGATCCCAAGAAATAGGAGCTTTTCTACTATTGCTGCTCTTACCTGTCCAGAGAAAACTCCTACAGATCCCCTCAATATGTTTAACCATTTTCTTAGGTAAAGGAAAAATTTGAAGCCAATAGTTAGCTATGGAAAACAACACACTGTTAATTAACTGCACTCTGCCAGAATATGACAGCAGCTTAGAACTCCAGTGTTGAACTCTTCTCAGCATCTTATCTATAAGGGGTTGGCAGTTACTAATAGTAAGCTTTTTACTGTCAAGAGGAACACCAAGATACTTAAAAGGCATTGTACCAACAGCGAACCCAGATTCTTGCTGCATTTGTTTCTGAATTTCTGCATCCACCCCTCCAAAGTAGACTTTACTCTTAGAATGACTAATCTGAAGACCTGTAGCAGCAGAAAACTCCTTCATTTTACTCATCAGTAAATTCATTGATCCAAGATCTCCTCTTAAAAATATAAGAATATTGTAACATCCCAATTTTTTCGTAAATAAATTTAAAAAGCTTTTTAGTAAAAATAAATAAATATAGAGCAAATAATAGGTTGAGTACCCTAGGTATAAATAGTTATGTTAAGTCAGCTGCCTCCTTTTGGCCTCATTTTCGTTTTTCCCCTTCTCCTCTCAAAACCCTTTCTTTTTCCCGCAGTCCACCAAACCAGTCTCAGAAAAACAACGATCTCGAACCCGTTCACCGTTGGATCGTCGTAAAATTTTAGTATCATGTTTGCAACCCAATTTCGAACATTCTTACCGTTGGGAATTTCAAAATCATATCTGAGCTTAGAGGAAAACCCTTCGTATTGTAGCATTTTAATTTTCCGCAGAAACCCAAAACTGTCTCGGTAAAACTATGATCCCGGTTTCTTTAGCCGTTGGATTTTCATGAAATTTGGATATGTTGTTCAAAATTCAATTTCGCACTCTTCCACCGTTGGGATTTGCGAGATAATATTCGTGGAGGGAGAAAAAGGAATCGCATGAAGACAGTACAAGTGGAGGTTTCAATCTCTTCTCCGTCTCTCTGACGTTTGGGAATTCTATCGGAGCAGTCGGAGGAATAATTGAAAGAATTTCCGGGAACCGCTAGAGATGTTGCTATCGCTGGCTGAAGACACGTGAGTCCACTCAGAGGTAAGGGATGAGTTATTCACAGTTGAGGATTAGTGAGAACATGTGTAGGGATCCTTAGAGGATTAAATTGGGGTTTTATTTTGAGATGTTTATTAAATTGCAATTTTTCCTTTATGATTATAAATAAAATATTGATGTTCTAATGAAAATTGCTTGATAAATTGTGCTCTTGATATTTGTATATTTCGACCTATGATTTTGATATAATTGTGTAATATTATTTAAGGAGTTTTAGTCCTAATGTTGTGATAGTCTTTTATATAAATTGTTATATTGAGGATATGAAATGATGATTCAAATTGTGAGTATGTGATGAATTGTAGAAGAACATATTGCTTTGAGATTATAATCTTGTTATTGAGATTGAGTATAAGTGTAAAGTTCAACATGTGTTAATTTGTGAGATACGTGTAAACATGTGATGGTGAATTGTGATACTATGAGATGTGAAATTGTGAATGAGTTCTAGTTGTGGATAAGTGTGTAGTTAACACTTGATGTGAAATTACTTGTGATGTAAGCTATGAATTGTACAATAACCTGACCAGCGTTATCTTGAGAAAAGCGTTGATGCGCAGTGTTAAAGAGAAAATGTAGGTTTCCTATTTAGGAACCAGTGTTAAATTGTAGCGCAATATGTTGTTCGTGTTTAAAACACGAGTGTGAGGTCGTGGGTATTGTATAATTCACGAGTAGTGTCTGTGTGCTAAAATGATTTTAGGGGTTGGACTTGAATCAGGAGGGAGAGGCCCTGACGGACTCTTCGGAGTGTAGGCCTTGGGGGTCACCGGGTTTGAGTGCTCCTTTAAGCCTATGTTGATCCCATATGGTTGGAGCATTCTCGCAAAACATCGTGACCCTGACTGGTCTCCCTATGATCTTACTTAGTGAGAGTGACCTGACAAACCCATTGTGTGGTGTGTCTTGTTATGTACTCCTAAGCGCCCCAGGGTGATTTGTCACTGACATTGTACCACATTGCATATAGGCTTGAGTCTTAGCATAACTGTCTCATGCGCTTGTTAATTGTTCATTATGAAATTGATGTGTTATTATGTCTTGATCGGAGTGTGTGATTCTTGTGTATTGTGATTGATGATTGAAAGGTTTGATTGATGATTGAAAAGTGAATTTTGAATGACAAAGTGATGAAATAATGTGAGATATGCTAAGTAAATTGTATTTGGCTACTATATGTTGTCTTGTTTCTCTATTAGTTAGGAATGTGATAGCTCACTCCCGGTTTGTTGTTTGTGTTTGGATCATGTGATGATTTTGAACTTTGTGTTCGGGGGAGCAGATGACTAGGTGAACTGCATTAAGGAATATTATGTTGAAGGACGTCGAGACACAACACTCTGATAGGATGTGACATTGGGGGTATAGGGTTTATATTAATTCTATGAAGTCTCAAACGACCTTGTTTGAGCCGATGACTTTATTATTTATTTGGACAAGTTTAAAAATGATGTAGAAGGAAGTGATTGTGAACCTTTTATCCCTTTGAAAGACTTGTATTTAAAAATGTTTTAAAAAAAATACTTTTAATTAATATTTGAATTTTCATTCCTTTGTTAGTATATAGATGAGGGGTAGAGGGTGTCACAAATATCATCCGCAAAACACAAATTAATGATTTTCAGCTTCTCACACTTGGGGTGGTAATTGAAGTTATAGTTTGATCCAAGACCATGAAGCACCTTATGAAGGTATTCCATAACAAAAGAACAAAGAGAAGAGGGGAGATTGGATCTCCTTGCCTCAACCCTCTTTGGGCTTTTAAAATACCCGATGGAGTACCATTTAGGGAGAATCTATAGGAAACTGAAGTAACACAAGCCATCACCCAGCCTATAAATTTCTGAGGGAACCCCATCTCCACCATAATATGCTGCAAAGCTTGCCAATCCACCGTGTCGTATGCCTTCTGAATATCCATTTGCACCAAGCATCTAGGAGACACATTTTTCCTACCATACCCTCTCACCAGCTCTTGAGCAAGTAATATGTTATCCTGGATATTCCTACCAGGAATAAAAGCTGATTGAGTGTCTTCCACCACACTATTTATCACATCACTCAGTCTACTAGTCAAAATCTTCGATATCACCTTATAAATTGTGCTACAACATGATATTGGCCTCATGTCTTTGATGGTTTTTGCCTCCGGGGACTTAGGGATAAGTGAGACAATAGAGCAGTTGACAGCTTTGTACAACTTACTAGAATTAAAAAATTCCAGGATAGCATTCTGCACATCATTTTTTACAATAGGCCAGGCGGCTTTGAAAAAATGAGAAGTAAAACCATCTATACCAGGCGCTTTGGTTTCACCAATATTCACTAGAGCATTCCAAATCTCTTTTGTATCAATAGGCCTAATGAGGTGTTAAGCAAGATCCCTAGATAAGGATTTTCCATCTCTCAATATAGGGACATCAATACCTTTCAAACCATTAACTTTAGTGCCTATCAGATTTTTGTAAAGGATTTGATACTTTATCTTTTTGGTCTTCCACATGTTTTCATTTAACTTATTTAAAATATTGTTGTTTTCAAAGATTAAACTAAATATTTTTTTATTCATAAAGATTAAACTAAACATGAATATAAAACGACAATTTCGTTATAATTTTTATTTGAAAATTGTTATTCTTTAATTTTCAAATTTATATTATCAAGCATTATTTTATTAGAGAAAATAAGTGTATGTAAAAATTATACTATGATAATTTATACAAATAAGGTGAAAAGCAAAAAGTATAAAACGAGTAATATAATAAAGATATAAAACACAAATTATTATGTAATTTTATTATATAAATACAATAATTCTATTTATAACGTTTTGTTTTATTTCCTTAATCATGTCACTCGCTTCTTAGGTTTATATAGGTTGGTCAATGTCTTCCTTTATCACCCTTTATTTCATTTCGTACCTTTTGTTCAATGTTAATTTGACCGTCAGTCTTCAACTGTTTGAATGGTAACAATGCTCGAGCCATGTAATCCTTTAAAGTTTTTAACTGCCTCTGTCTTAAAATAAATTTATGGAAAATAAAAGGGACAAAACCTTTTTTTATTATTTAATTAGTAGATAAAAAATTATCTATTAACAAAGAAAGTAAATTAAGAAAATATATTTTATAAACAACTTTTATATTATTTTAATAGGTTAGATAATGTATTTTATCCTTTTAATAATCGTTCTCTCTTGTTTTCTCCTATCAAAGCAAAACAATAATGTCATGTTTGGTTTGAATGTTTTTGTTTTCAATTTTTTAAAAAATAAAATATAAAATAACAATAAAAATATGTTTGCTTAAAATTTAGAATTTTTTTATCTGAAAAAATTGTTGAAAATAAATCTAAAATTGAAAACAGTAAATCAATATTTTTAATCTTTATGAAAAAATGAAAACGTGTGACAAATTAAAATACTTTCTTGTTGATATATATTTTCTAAATCTTAAATTGTTTTTGTTTCTTATTTTTATCTTGAAAATTAAAAAAATAAACAATCCTGCATAATACGTAATATAATATATCTGTATAAAAAAATGTTATAATTTATCTTGAAAATGTTTTCTACTTTTATCTTTGTATTCTAATTACATTAAGCAAATGGTACGAGCGTATGCACACATATCCGTGCACTACTACTTTTCTTTTAAAAAATCCGTACACTACTACTCAAAAGATATATAATAAAAATACTATGTCTATATTTTGATTTAAAGTTTTAAAAGTATTTTTATGAATTTTAATACAAAATTTTGAGTTTCAATGCATAAATTGAGTATAAAAAATGTTATTTTTGGAGTATAAAAATTATTTCTATGTTAAATTTAACTTTAGGGAGTGTTTGATAAAAAAAAAAGTTAGTTTCTTATGTTAGTTTATCTAGAATTTGTAATTTAACTATACTCATAAAATGAAGTTCCAAGACATAATTAAACACCCATTTATTGAAGCTTTAAAACTGATTACACGTTTTTCTTTTAGTTAAACTGATTACATCTTGCCATTTGTATTAAAGTTATTTTTTTAAAGTAAATTTCTTTTTTAGCTTCGAAGTGCATTCTACGACGATTATAACAAAACCGTCTTAGAATGTGACACGATAACATTTTTGTAATTAAGATAATGAAAATTATTTTTAATAACGCACATTTTAATACGGTTATCAGGAACTGTCTTAGAATGTGATTGGGTGACAATGTTGTAATTAAGGGGGTCTGAAAACCATGATGGTTATTAACACAAAATCGTCTTGGTTTTTGATTCCCAAATCTAAAATCCCTAGCTTCAATTCCCTCCTTGAACTATCGCACTGTCGTCCCTCCCTCGAACTTTCCCTCTTTAGCTCACCCACTCTCGATTGCGTCCATTATTAACTCTCGCACTGTCCCTCACCCACTGCCCTTCGTGACGTCCCTCACTCTGGTCATGCACTCAGGGACAGTCAAAAGCTTATCTCAATGGTGTAACCTGTCCGTACATTGTGCGGCCATCATCACACAGGTAAAAACCTTCCCTTCTTTGAACATTCACTTTTTCATTGATTGCAAGTGAAATGGACTTCCCCTTATTCTTGAAAGAACAATATGGGAGGGAGGGAGGGGGGTGGAGGGGAGTTGACATCTCTCACACAACATGGAGGTTAATTTTATGAAATACTTTGTTTGAGATTTTTTTTATTAAGTTGTAATAGGAAATTTATATGTTTTTGTTGTGGGATAGAGGTACCTGGAGTTCTTTGGGTGTTGCTATATCATCCTTTTAGCACTATTTTGTTTATAATTGTTCAATGCATCAACTAGAATTTGCTGAGGCTTGTGAACTTGCCTTTGTCTGCATCTTTTGCCGAGGTAGCTGACGTAAGCTCCATTGGAGCTTGTAGGCCTAGGATATTCTTCATCAATGGATTCCTTTTCTTCTTGGAAGATGAATGACAGTGGAATGGAGAAGGAAGAGAGAGAAGATACGCCACTTCAAGGAGAAGATGAGTCTAGAAGAAGCTCACCACCATAGGAGGCCATGGATAAGAGCTTGGAGGAAGAAGGAGATGAATGAAGGGAGAGAAAAATAAGAGCACAAAATTTCGTGCTCTTCTCTTCCTCTCCCTTCATTCATCTTCTTCTTCCTTCAAGCTCTTATCCATGGCCTCCTATGGTGGTGAGCTTCTTCTAGACTCATCTTCTCCTTGAAGTGGCGTCTCCTCTCTCTCTTCCTTCTCCATTCCGCTGCCATTCATCTTCCAAGAAGCAAAAGAATCCATTGATGAAGAAGATCCTAGGCCTACAAGCTACAATGGAGCTTACATCATGTGGTATCAAGAACATCTTCATCTAGGTGATGTTCTTTTGCTTCCTCTATCTTTTTGTTCGGTGAATTCTCTTTAATTCCTTGTTCTTCATCTTATTCTCCATGTATATCCTCTATTGTCTTGTGGTTTGGTGCTGTTTAGAGTAGATTCAAAAAAAAAAATAAACCGATTAAATCTTAGATCTACACTTGTTCTTGCATTTCTATGGTTCAAATTTTGTAGATCTACTCTTGAATCATGTTTTTGTGTTGATTTTAGGTTCTATCATTTTTCATTCATAATATTCTTGTGCTGAACCTTAGATCTAAATTTTCTTCCAAAATATTGATTGAAAAAAAAAACACAAAAATCTAAGTGTAAATCACTTAATTCATGTTGTCTTAGAATCATGTTTAGTCATAGTAATTGTCACATTATGTTCTAAGTTTGTGTTGAATTTTTATTTTGTTGATTGAATTCTAGATACATTTGTTCATGTATTCTTGCCATTCTTAGCCTATCTTTTGAATTTTGAGTCTAATTCATGCATGTTATTTAGTTCATAACATGTTCTAAATCAATTCCTAGAAGTAGTCTTGTTGTTGAACTTTTTTTCTTCTAAGTTTCCTACATGATGCCTATAATGAAGTTGATTTGTGGTGCTGAGTTGTGGCTGGATTTGTGAATCAAAATAAGTCTTAAGCTCTCTTGAATTGTGTTATTCAAGATAATTAAGCATAAGCAAACACAAATTGTAACTATCCAAGTCTTAAGCAACATAAACACTACTCTTGATTTCTAGGTTGAAATCGCTGGTGCTGGCAGCTTGAACATACGAACTTGTATAAATTATTGGGAATTGGTCACTACGTGTTTTGAGATGAATTTTTTACTGAATTTTCTAGACGTCTGGACCAAAATTATGAAAAAGAACCAAGAGATTTGGATTAAAGGAAAAAATAAGAAAAATCACACAAGTTGGCAGAAAAATCAGTGTGTAGGAAAAAAAAAGTGAAAGGGAAGTGTGCTTGTTATTTTGTCTCAAAATTTGTTCTATAATTGGTGCCTATTTTATACCAATCCTAGTTCTAAAATTTCAATTTAAAATTACTGTGAATACAAGTTCCAAAACTAGAGGTTTCTTGAGTCTTTTTTTTTAGTTTTTTTTACTCTACTTTAGAGTCATTCTAAGTTTCTCTTTGAGTCCTACCTTGCTTTTGTGTGATTTTCATTGCTTTAATTGTTGAATAATCCTTGAAAATTTTTCTTGTTAAAACTCTATTGGTTTAACTTTCATTTCATTTTTTTGGTCTTTGGTTATTGCTTGTTTGTTTGTCTCCTTGTTTGTGAGTTGCCATATAGGGAATTGAAAAGGAGGATTAGTGTCGTCCCTTGAAGAATTTGAGTCAAGAAGCAAGAGGAAAACCACCTTAAGAGCTATTGGACTAAGAAGCACTCCAAATTGAGTGAATCACCAAAGAGATAACAACCACCAAAATTGAGGACCTTTTTGTAATTTTGTAATTGACAATTTACTTACTTTCATTGCTTTCAAATTTTGTAACAAAAAGGCCTTTCATTGGAAGTAAGTTGGGAACCTCCAATAGGTCATCCTACTTCCATTTTTGTGTAATAATTTTAGGCAATTTTTCCTTAGGATTATGAGTGTTTTGTTGGGAACCTTAAATGTGGTCATCCAAACACTCTTAGGATTCGCCTAGTTTACATTTCTTGTTTACTTTCATAGCTTATTTCCTTTACCTTTCATTGTCAAACCGCCTAGATAGCTTACCTTTTACCAATTTGTTTTTACCTTATCTTTCTCACCTCTTTTAGTGTTTATTTTGGCTAGTTTCAACCATAGTTTCTTTTACCTTTTGTTTTCAAACCCCCAACAAGAAAGAACCATAACTTAGGAACCAACATGAGTCTTCATTCTTCATCTAGTGTTAATGGTGAGGGTTCTACTCCTAAGGACCCCTTGTATAAGATATTAGATGAGTTGAGATCACTTAAGTTGTGGAAAGAAAAACAAGAGAGAAAAGAAAAAGGTAAAAAAAGAGTGGAAGAAATAAGTCAAGATGAAAGAGAGAAAATAAGAGAGGAAGAAAGAAGAAAAATAATGAAAGAAATGAAAAGAGAAAAACATGCCTCCTATAGTAGTCATGACTCTTGCAAGAGTTTAAGTGAAGAACTTAGCGACTATTATAGAGGGCGCCATAGTTCACATACTAAACATCACTCTCAAAGAAGAGAAAAGGATAGAAGGCTCAAGATGTTAACATTAGCCTCCCATATTTCCATGGAAAAGATAATGTTGAGGCCTACTTAGATTGGGAAATGAAGGTTGAACAACTATTTGCTTGCCATCATATTAGCGAAGAGAGAAAAGTTCCATTGGCTACCCTTAGCTTTCAAGGGTATGCCCTTTATTGGTGGACTTCCCTTGTTAGGGAACGAAGGATTCATGGGGATCCTCCAGTAGAGTATTGGAATGATCTTAAGAGTGCCCTTAGGAAGAGGCACATTCCCTTCTACTATGAAAGAGAGCTTATGGATAAGCTCCAAAGGCTTAGACAAGGGAGTATGAGTGTTGAAGAATATAAACAACAAATGGAACTACTTCTTTTAAGAGCTGGAATTAGGGAGGAGGAAAGAACAAGCATAGCTAGGTTTCTTAGTGGGCTTAATATGGAAGTGAGGGACAAAGTTGAACTCCTTTCATATAGGGACCTAGATGAGCTAGTCCAACTTTGTATAAGATTAATGCAACAAATTAAAAGAAATCCTTCTTCAAAATCTTATGACTCTCACTTTTATCCAAGGAAGGACCAAGTCCATGGAATTTTGGGGGCTGCACCTTCAAAACCCAAGGAAGATAAGGGTAAGACCATAGAGAAATACACCCCTAAGACTAGTTCCCAAGAAAGGACTAGCAACATTAAGTGCTTCAAATGTCTTAGGAGAGGTCACATTGCCTCTCAATGCCCCACAAAGAAAATCATGATCATGAGGGGTCAAGACATTTATAGTAGTCAAGAGGAGACTACTTCTTGCCCTTCCTCTAGTGGAAGTGAAGATGAAGTAAGGGGTGAAGAGTCTAGTGAGGAAGTCTACCCCCATGAAGAAGGTGACCTCTTAATGTTTAGAAGGCTCCTTGGAGGTTAATCTTGTGATCTATCTCAATCCCAAAGAGAGAACATTTTTCATACAAGATGCAAAATTTTAGATAAAACTTATTCTCTCATTGTGGATAGTGGATCTTGTTGCAATTGTTGTAGCACAAGATTATTTTCCAAGTTAAACCTCACTATCATTCCCCACCCAAAACCTTATAAACTTCAATGGCTCAATGAGCAAGGGGAAATGATAGTTAACCAACAAGTGAAGGTACCTTTCTCCATTGGGACATATAAAGATGAAGTTAATTGTGATATAGTTCCCATGGAGGTAGGACATATTCTTTTAGGAAGGCCATGACAATTTTATAGGAAGATCATTTACAATGGCCTAACAAATGAAATTACCCTCACCCATCTTGGCACTAAATTTGTGTTGCATCCTTAAACACCTTCACAGGTGGCCAAAGATCAACTAACTATGAAAGATAAGAGGGATAAGGAAGAAAAACTAGAAAACCAAAAGAAAAAGAAGGATAGTAAGGCCTTGTCTTCAAAGGCCAAGGGGAAGGAAAAAGAGGAAAAGGATTCCTCCAAGAAGATTGTTAAGAAGGAAAATCATTTTGCAACAAAATGTGATATCAAAAGAGCACTCCTTCTTAAAAAATCTTTCTACCTTCTCCTATCAAGGGAAACATCCCTTAGCACCGCCATACCTCTTGAGCTTGAGGTTATTCCTCAAGTAAAGGAGTTGTTGGATGAGGGTTTGGTTCGCAAGAGCTTAAATCCTTGTGCTTTGTTGGTGCCTAAAATAGATATTATTAGGCACCAAATCCCTATGATAGGTGGTATGATGAATGTGTTGAGTGGTGCAACACTCTTTAGTAAAATCACTCATGCAACCAACATCTTCATGATTTGTGTACATAGGGACTCATTAGGTAGGTTTGTTCTTATTTTTTGTTTCAATACAAACTTAGGTGCTCATATGGGACACCTTAGGTTTGTTATAATTTTTTGTAGGAATAATCAACATGAAAATAAAGAAAAAGGTATGTTTGATTCCATTACTTTCCTTGACTTTTTAAATAGTGATCAAGGACTTCCCAGGGACCCTAAGGGAATAAAGGTCATTCCTGAGTGTCTTACTCCACCATGTATAAGGGAAATTTGGGGCTTCAATGACTTAACAAACTTTTACAAAAGGTTTGTCCCATATTTTTCTATACTTATAGCACCACTCATTGAGTTGGTGAGGAACTATGTTCTCTCATGGGAAGATGGTCAGGAAAGGGGTTTTCAGTCCTTACCCTACTCTAACATACCCAACATCACTAATACATATGTTTTTATTCTTTTTACAGTTGTTGAGGAAAGAATCATTGAGTTTCAAGAAACTATGGATTTGAGGTCAAATCCTTTTCAAGGGGGAGGGAATGATGCAATCCTACCCTCCAAGGACATTGGATAGAAGACTCCAAGAAGATTGGGTCAGAGATGCAAGAGAAGACCCTAAGGTGCTCATGAGCCTTAGGGTAGATTTTGGGCCCATGGGCTAAGTATGAGCCCACTTATCTTTGTACATATTAGATTAGGATTTCATTATTTTTGGGCCTTGTATTTAGGGCTCCATAATGTAGGTAGGGTACCCTAGAAATGTAGAATTTTTCAGCCCTTGTATTTTAGGGCACCTAGACTAATTTTTGTATTAGGGGTAGTTTTGTAATTTCACATGCATTAAGTGAATATTTGATGTGGGCGTTGAGAAATAAATTTAATTGAATTGGGAGAAGCCCAATCCAATTAAATTTTTGAGGGGGAGGTGAGCATTTGCTTGCTACACCCCATTGCCACATCATATAGTCACACTTTGTGCATGTCCTTCATGCTTTACATGCCTCATGACACCTAAGCACAGTTAGTGGAGAATCTAGGACTTGATCTTGGATTAGTGGGCTGAACCATAGCTAAAATTCACTAATCATAATTAGTGAAATTTTGGCTCCAAAATTTGGCTCCACAAATTTAATTTCAAATTCAAGTGAAATTTGAATAGAAATTCAAATTTCCCTCCAATTTTGTGTGACACTTAGGCTATAAATAGAGGTCATGTGTGTGCATTTTTTCAACTTTGATCATTTGAAAATTAAACTTTAGATTTTAGAGCTCTTTTAGAGCACAAAATTCTATGCTCTTCTCTTCCTCTCCCTTCAATCATCTCCTTCTTCCTCCAAGTTCTTATCCATGGCCTCCTATGGTGGAGAGCTTCTTCTAGACTCATCTTCTCCTTGAAGTGGTGTCTCCTCTCTCTCTCTTCCTTCTCCATTCTGTTGGATCAAGTGGTCTCAGAATAATTAAGAAGGGGGGGGGGGTTGAATTAGTTATTCCTAAACCTTTACTAATTAAAAAATTACTCTTCTAAGGCTTTTACTAAATTGTTAAGAGAATGAGGAGTAGAAGAGAAACTTAATAGAAAGTAAAAGCGGAAATTAAATGCACAACGAAAAGTAAAAGAGTAGGGAAGAAGGAAACAAACACACAAGAGTTTTTATACTGGTTCGGCAACAACCCGTGCCTACATCCAGTCCCCAAGCGACCTGCGGTCCTTGAGATTTCTTTCAACCTTGTAAAAATCCTTTTACAAGCAAAGATCCACAAGGGATGTACCCTCCACTAGAACTGATCCACAAGAGATGTACCCTCTCTTGTTCTCAGTCAAACCCAAGTAGATGTACCCTCTACTTGTACCACAAAGGATGTACCCTCCAATGTGTTAAGACAAAGATCTTAGGCTGTTAAACCTTTGATACTTTGTGAATGGGGATACAAAAGAATTCTCAGGCGGTTAGTCCTTTGAACACTTTTGTATTAGGGAAAGGGAAGAATCAAAAGAATTCTTAGACTGTGTCGTTTTGAATTCTTTGACAAGGGAGAAGGGAGACACAAAAGAATTCAGGCGGTTAGTCCTTCGTTCTTTTGGAAAAGGGAGAAGAGAGACACAAAAAGAATTCAGGCGGTTAGTCCTTGGCGAATTCTTTTTGGCAAAGGGAGAAGAGAATGAAAAGATGAATAACACAAGTTTTCAAGGTTTGGAAAACCAGAAAACTTCAGAAAGCTTTTGGTACAAAGAAGAAGAAGAAGTTCAAAGAGATTCAAGGCTTGTAAAGGATTGTAAGAGATTGATTGGAAAAGTATTCAAGATTGAAAGAATGAATTCATAAGTGTATTGAAAAGCAAATCAAAGCCTTGCTTTTATAGACTCTTCATGTCTGGTCAAGACAACCATTTAGAAGAGTTATAACTTTTAGAAAAACTTAAAACCAATTTGAAAAAGTCAAAAATCTTTTGAAGAGTTACATCTTTTGATTTATTCAGAAACAAACACTAGTAATCGATTACCAAATCAGTGTAATCGATTACACAAAGCTTTTATGTAAAAGGATGTGACTCTTCACATTTGAATTTGAATTTCAACGTTCAAAGGCACTAGTAATCGATTACCAAAACATTGTAATCGATTACAGCTTTTTGAAATTAATTGGAACATTGTAAATTCAATTTGAAACTTTTTCAAAACAATTTTGCTACTGGTAATCGATTACAACAATCAGGTAATCGATTACCAGAGAGTAAAAACTTTTTGGTAAACATGTTTTGAGAAAAATCATGTGCTATTCAATTTTTGAGAAAAACTTTTCATACTTATCTTGATTGAGCCTTCTCTTGATTCTTGAATCTTGAGTCTTGAGTCTTGAATCTTGATCTTGATTCTTGAGATCTTGAACCTTGAATCTAGATTCTTGAGATCTTGAATCTTGAATCTTGATTCTTGATTCTTGAATCTAAACTTTCTTGTTGAGTCTTGAATTCTTCTTGATTTACTTGAGTTGTTCTTTGATTGATCTTTGATTCACTTGAGTTATTCTTTGATTGATCTTTGAGCTTTTTGTCATCACCTTTGTCATCATCTTTTGTTATCATCATTGTTATCATCAAAACACCTTTGAATCACCTTTGATTCACCATGAAGCTTTGCTTCTACACATTCCGTTGCCATTCATCTTCCAAGAAGCAAAGGAATCCATTGATGAAGAAGATCCTAGGCCTACAAGCTCCAATGGAGCTTACATCACAGGGGATATTGACTAACTATTTTTTTATACTCTTGAAGATTAGAGAAACTACTTTTGAGAGCCTTTCTAGGATTGATATCACCTAGGTCATTTATTCCCTTATTTCCAGCTTTAGTAGACTTGCCAAGTACGTTCAAATATATGACCATCACCATTTATGTCTTGCTTACCTTTTATTTCAATAGAAAAATTAATATTTACAATTACCATTGTTTGTACATTTAATTTTTTTCACTGTTCTGATTGTGCTTTTATATGAACAACGCAATTCAGTTTATAATGAAGATAGGTGAAAACGATAGGTGAAAACGTTGACTGTGCTCTATTTACATTTCCAGTCTTCTAATTTTGCTTTCTGTTCTAATATGTTTTGACTTTATATTAATTTGCTTCCAAATTATTAGCTAGCTAGTCCAAAGACATAGTATTATATAATTTGACAAACACAAAATCTTTAATATTTTCTTTTATGATATATTATTTATTTTCCTCTTAAGATATGTCATATGATGATTCCCACTAGTGAATAGTTTTTGGGATATAACTATTTATCAGGAAAAAAAATCTGTGGCTATTGTAACATTGAAGGGTGGGTGCAGGTAGGAAGTTTGTTCATTCACTAATAATTTTTTTAATTAATAATTTGTGATACTAATAGATTTTAATATAATTGATTAACGAGAGTACAATTATATCATGTCGTTACGAGTTTCTTGAAGATTTGAATATAACATGTTCAATGTTCAACATCATTTGTAGACACTTTTCCTTATCCTATTTACATCATCATCACAACATTTATTGTTGTAGATTGTTAGTCACTGTCATCACAGGTACCGTGTCTTTCATACTCTTTTCAAGCTCTTTTTTATCATGAATGCTTTTATAACTTGTATTATGTAATTAATGACTATTATTTTATATACAATTAATGTTCATCATGAGTGAACCTTAGATTCTCGTTTGAGATTCAATACAATGATTCTTTTGGACAGTTTGGATTAATCGTTATATTGAATCTTGAATTGTTCGTTTGGAGAGTTTGAGGAGAGCTATTTTTTTATAGTAGATTCATATGTATAGGTTAGCTTTCTTTTCTTAAATTTGATGAAAATTTTGGTATAGTATATTTCACTTTGTTCTCTGAGTGCATAGTTGATTGTGATGGAATTCATGTCACCGCTTTCATGTCATGTACTTGGAGATTAATGCAAAATTATACCGAAATTTCGTCAAATCTAAGATGTCTTCCTGAATGGGACAGGGCCACACCTTCAACGAAAAAAGTGAGGTTTTCATTCATAGAATAACTTTGTAAGTATCACTGAGTTATTATTTATATGAATGAAGTTAGATGAGTGCAAGTCGCATGAGCCTTGCGTATGAGGAAAACGTTGAATAGTTCTTGGAATTTGCCTCCGAAAGAAGTCAATCGTATAAGGATGAAACATATTTTTGTCTTTGTATAAATTGTTTGAATGGGAGACGACAAGTACTAGACGACATACGAGAACATCTTCTATGTGATGGGATTAAGAAGAATTATATAACATGGATATGAAATAGTGAATTGATAGACATGCAGAAGAGGTCCCAAACTGAACCGGTTGATGTAGAAATGGGAGATCGATTAGAGGACATGATTCGTGATCTTGGACAAGAGTCTTTTCAGCAAGCACATGCCCCTATGCATGATACATTGGAAAATGATTCGAAGAAGCCCTTGTATCCGGGGTGCAAGAAGTCATTGACACTGTTGTCAATGGTGTTAAGTCTGGTTAAGTTGAAGGCCAAATATGGGTGGAGTGAGAAAAACTTTACTTCACTACTTAAGGTAGTGTAGGATATGCTTCAAGAGGAAAACACGTTGCCAAAAAGTTACTGTGAGGTGAAAAAGATTTTGTGTCCGATGGGTATAAAGTATCAAAAAATTCATGCATGCCCTAATGATTGCATACTGTACAGACATGACTATGAAGAAATGCATAAATGCCCCAGGTGTGGGGCATCATGGTACAAAGTGAACGATGATGACGAGTGTAGCAGTGTCGAAAGCACAAAGAAAGACCCCCAACAAAGGTGTTGTGGTATCTTCCGATCATTCCAAGGTTTAATCATTTGTTTGCTAATGGAGAAGATGCAAAAGACCTTACATGGCATGCAGATGCGAGAAACTACGATGGAATGATTTATCATCCGACTGATTCCTCCCAGTGGAAGAAGATTAAGCCTTTTTATCCAGATTTCGGCAAAAAGGCAAGAAATCTTAGGCTTGAACTTGCCACTGATGGAATGAATTGCGACGACAATTTAAGCACTCAACACATTTCGTGGCCAATTTTGCTAGTAATTGACAACTTGCCTCCTTGGTTGTGCATGAAGTGAAAATACATGATGTTGTCTATGATAATATCTGTGACACCCTCTACCCCTCACATATATATTAATAAAGGAATAAAAATTCAAATATTAATTAAAAATATTTTTAAAACATTTTTAAATACAAGCTTTTCAAATGGATAAAAGGCTCACATTCATTTTCTTCTACATCATATTCAAATTTGTCCAAATAAATAATAAAGTCATCTCGACTCAAAGAAAATCATATAAGTCTCATACAATTAATATAGAACCTATATCCTAATGTCACATCCTATCAGAGCGTGGTGTTCCCGTGTCTGTTTACGCTGGAATTTGGTAAACAACCGCTAGTCTAAGTTAATTGCTTGCGAGATCAACTAGTGAATCTCAGGAGCATGCCATTTGTGTGTTTGCATTAAACGTAAAGCTTTTGATGTTCATCGTTGCAACGAACATTCATTGGTTTTGAGGTTTGCAGAAAGCAAAATTCTTTGAAAGAATCGAAATGCTGGAAGTAAATTGACAAGGGAAAGGTAAATTGCAGAATCAAAAGGCTCAACGAGTTCATTCGATCGAATGAACCATTTAAAAAACAGAAATTATAAAGTGAAGCGTAAATTGCATTGCATTCGAAATGTAAAGTTTACAGAAACTTAAAATGGTTCACAATCATACATTTTCCTTGCGTACTCGTTTCTCTCTGTGCTGGGTACTTTGAGTATATAAGGATTTTGTAGAAATGATTTGCGACCTCGAAATCTGACTAAAAACTGCTATATATAGACATTCGAAAATAAACTGCCCTAACGGTCGAACACTATCCTAATGCCAAGTGTCCTGCTACGTACACCTTACATGCACATAACTGCTCCTTAGAACGGTTATCCACATTGCTCGAAGTCGAACTGATTTTGTGAAGTTTTGTCAGAAATTGTGCTAAGTCCAGAAATCTTGCTGCCTTGACTTCGACTCGACCATACACCAGCTCGAATCGCCCAATGGTTCGAAGCCCTCCTTCTTGTCTTAGCCTTATATTTCGTAAATACTTCCTTGAACCTGTGAATCCCTTTCAATAGACTCTTCTTTCTTTTCGATTCGAATAGTATCCAACAAAATTCGTATTTAGAGCATATTTTTAGCTCATCAAAAAATATGGGCTAACAAATTGCCCCCAAAAAATGTCTGCTTCGATTCGAGATCGAAGGAAGATGAGAAGTTGACATTTTTTCTCTTCTTCTAACAGTTTCCCTGGAACGGCGACACGATGGCACGTTTACTGGTAACCGTCGCCTCGATCTCCCACTACCCATCATTGATTCCACTTTTCTAGGCAGAGTGGGACACGTGTCATGCTGGGGAATCGGAAGGTAAATATGATTTGATTGATTTTTGACCATTGATTATTATATTGTTTTTTTTTTAAAATGAAACTCCATAAATAGCGCCAGAAACTCCAGAAAACCCTTCAGCTTCTCTGCTTCCAAAACCCTTCTTCTTCTGTTGTATCTCCGGCGAAACCTTTTCATTTTCAGATATCGTCTTGCCACTCCTTTCATCATCAACCTCACCGTATCTCTGAGCTTTGCCATTGTTCTCCGTGAGTCCAAGCTTTTACTCACTGATTCTATCAGTTACCAAACCCTTCGTAAGAATCATCCTCTTTCAGATTTCTTACGATGTCGCAAGAACAATCAGTTCCGTTTGCTGGGAAGTGGCACCATTTTACAGTCAGGACTGATGGAGAAAAGGTGGTTCCAGAACCACATGGTGACGCCAAACACACAGAAACCTGGGAATCGGAGGTGATGATCCCTTTCGCAGTGGAAAGAACAGTTTACGCTTTCGGTGGACCCCTGCCAGACCAAGCATCACTTTCGAGTAAAATGAACAAGGTATTTCCCTGCTACCCAACTTGCGAACCTAGGATTTTTGATAGTGAGCCTTACAACTTTAATTGTTTAAGCAAACCCCACAAACTCTTTCGATCCGCCCCGTCAATAGCCCATAGGGATTACCTACCTTGGCTTGATCGAGTCGAACAAGCGTATGAGGATTTCTGGAAGACATATGGCATCTTTGATTTGATACAATTCTCTCGATCTGGTCCTGAATATCGACCAGAAATGCTGATAGCAGCTATGCACTTTTTCGAGTCTTCTACCAACACCTTTCAATTTAAATGTGGTATGATGACCCCCACTCTCTTAGATGTAGCCGCCCTCACAGGCCTTAGGCCTAGCGGAGAAACTTATGACCCCACTAATTCTAGTGACAATATCAAGCTAGTATATAAGGAGAATACCTTTTCCAAATATATAGCTGAACACAAAGGACCCGTCGAAGAGGAGGTTTCAGATGAAGAGCACGTAGCCTTCTTAACCCTGTGGCTATCCCACTATGTCTTCTGCACGAAATCCTTGCAAGTAGCCAAAAGATTTATTCCAATGGCATTACAAATTCATGAAGGTCAGAACTTTGGATTTGGACGCCTCTTGTTAGCAGTGCTATACGAATCGCTTGGTGAGGCATGCGATGATCTGAAGAAATCGAAGGATGGGTCTTCCTTCTTAGTGTCCGGGCCTATGTGGCTTCTCCAATTGTGGCTTAATGCCACTTTCGAACAAGAAATGGGATTAATAATCCCACAAGATTATGCTGAAGAAGTTGCAAATCGCTCGATCGAAGGCCAGAGAGCACTTCGATTAACACCCAAGACCTTAGATCAAAACTCACAAAAGCTGTTCCTAAAGTACATGAGGATTTTTCTGAGCTTTGACAAGTTTCTTCCCCAACATGCTCCATTCATTAGTCGAGAGGTTGGCCCGGCCTGGTTCACTGACTATTTTCCTGCTGTCGATCCGGACAATGAAGAAGAAGTGAACGAAATATGGTCATTTTACTTGAATCCACAGATCCTGTCTTGTCGTACAGGTGTTCAATCGAACTATTTAGGCCTGGTTGGATACCAGCCTAATTTGGTTTCAAGACAATTTGGCCTTTCGCAAATCCGTCCTAAAAGCTTGTTCGAAGATCCTCGAGACGTCATAAGAGGGCCAATCTTTCGGAAAAGACTTTCAAGAAGTTTTTGAAGATTTCTCTTGATGAAAACTATAACCTGCATCCTTTTGAGTTCAACCATTCCCACTTCTACACCATGGGGTTTGTTACCTGGTGGGAGAAATATTATTCGACCCGTTCAGTTGGAGACACTACTATCATGATCTCCAGACTTGAGAGTGGTTTTACACAACCAACGGTCGAGAATATCCGCTCAAACCTTCAAGCTCGAGGTATTAAATTACTTTTGACTTTCTAAATTGATATGTATTTTTGCCTTTTCTAATATTCTTACTTTCAGGCAAAACAATCATGACGAAGAAAAGTGTTGAAACGTCTCGAGCTGATGTGAGACCCAAGAAACCCACTGGGGTGAAGATCCAAGAAGGGAAACAAGAAGAGAAGGTAACTCTTCTGAACTTATCTTTTACTCTTAACGTCTTGCCTCATATTTCTTTATTTTTTCAGAGTCAAAAGAAAGATGATAGCATTGATACTACCACGACTTCAAAACGCTCGAAGCATGCGGTCGTCGAATTAGACGAAGAGAAAGATGCAAGTTTTATTTCTAATGTCAATATTATAGCTTTCTTTCAAGTCTATATTCTGACAATTCTTTACCCTCGTAATGCAGGAAGAAGAGGAAAGACCTCTTATAAGAAAAAGAAAGTTACCTGCGACTTCGACCAAGTCTGCTGAACAAACAGAGGCAGGCAATTCCCAGGCTCAAATTCCTAAGAAGAAAAAGAAAGTGAAGCAGGTCGAGCCTGAACCTTCTGTGGCTGTTGAGGGTGGTGAGCCAATCAAGAAGAAAAAGAAAAAGACCAAGCCTTCAAAAGAACAAGGTGACAATCAACCTGTTGACGTCCAACCACCTTCGACCGATATTGACGGCACTGAAGTAGAGGCTACTCCTTCTATTGCTGAGATGGGCAACCCTGTCGATCAACCGGACTTACCACAAGAACAACCTGCCGTCGAGGTATCATCCTCTTAATGTGTTTTAAATCATAGCTTATACGAAACTATTTGTTAACCTTTTTCCATGATAATTCGAATCAGGTACAACAAAATGTTTCTGTAGAAGAAATACCCTCACATGCTCGAACATCTCCCGCTCCTGAGACGGATGCAGTGAATGTTGAGGAACAGGGTGAAGGTCAAGGCATTGGATCCAGCAGTCCTCATGGATCGAGTCAGAAAAGTTCATCCGAAGAAAACTTTTCCGATGAAGAGGCCATAAAAGAGGCTGAAGCTGGAGGTTCGGACATTTACCCGGCGTCTTCAACATCTAAGCTTTCCGCTAGCATAGGGATCGCAGAAGATACATTCATTCAAATGCAAGACGAAGACCCTGCTGCAGCCCTTCGACTCCTGCTGAACACAAGTCAAGCCAACACCTCAAGTGAAAAGATTCCTGGTGCTTCGTCCTCATCTGATGCCGAAATAAACTTTAGTACGCCAAGATTCTCTGCTCTTGAAGTTATCCATGGAATACGCACGGGAAGATGTGCTTAAATCCATTGAAGAGAACCCCTCTGCTGCCTTTGAGCACCTGAACTTTTTGAAGAAATTGCACAACCCCCTTACCTCTGATGAGATTCTAGGCAAAGTTATCCAAATCGAGGCCATCATTGACCAATTTGCAAGTACTGTGCAGAAAAAACGCGAAAATGGCGCCAGACTGGATGCCAGAAACAGGCACATATCCTTCTGCTCGAGAAAGCCCGAGCTGCTCAACATGAAGTCGAACGTCTCACCAAAGAGGCGAAAGAAGGATCTTCTGAGATCAAAGCCTGTGATGATAACATCTCCTCCTGGGAGGCAACTATTACGAATTTGCTGTCTCAGGTCGATGATCTAAGCAGAAAATTGTAACAGAGCAGGCCAAACGCAAAGAACTCCAGGAGAAAGGCCGCTAACTCGATTCAGAAAACTGGTTGCTGAAAAAGGGAGGGAAGCCTGAAGGCCTTTAGCGCATCTCAAGCTGTAGCAGATGAGGCAAGGGTTATGGAGAGTGCTGACCAGTCTTAACTAAAGAGATGACCACCTTGAAAAAGCTGTATGAGGATTTGGTCATGACTAGTAGAACTTATGATTTCTTTATTTCGAATTCTGTATTTCGATTCTACTTTTCGATGTAATATTGACACATGCCCTTTCGTGGCAATTTACTTTATCGCATTTTTATGTTCCCGTATTTCTCTTATTCTATGCTTTTTTAACTTCGAGCAGTGTTGGTTTATATTTTTCAAATACTTACCATTTATGCTCAAAGTACGTTTCTGAGGGGTTAGCTCTTCTAACTCATAAGCACCATTCGAATAGATCTGAATTATTTTAACGTCCTTCCCAATTTGGGGACCATTTGCCCAAGGCTCGATCCTTACTATCTATGGGCAGGATAACCTTCCAAACTAAATCTCCAACATTAAAAGCTTTTGACTTCACTTTCTTATTATAAGCTTTAGCAACTCTTTCTTTTTGTTTAGTCAAAACTTCTAATGCTCTAATCTCTCCTCATCTAAATCAACTAACTCATCTGACATCATTTTCCAATAATGGTCGATTGGAATGTCCATTTGTTTTTGTACCCTGGCTGATTGCAAATGTATTTCGACCGGAAGTACAGCATCATGCCCATAAGTCAGTCGAAATGGGTAGTATTAGTTGATTCCTTAGGAGAATTTCTACATGCCCATAGAACTTGATCTAACGTTTTATTCCAATTTCTTGGCTTTAGGGCAATGTGTTTTTAATCAAGTTAATTACAATCTTATTGGCTGCTTCGACCTGACCATTTGCTTGCGCGTAATATGGTGTTGAGGTTAATAATCGAAAGCCAGTTTTTTGGGCAAATTCTTGCATTTTTCGTCCAGTAAAAACTGAACCTTGATCAGTGGTAATTGTTTCAGGAATACCATACCTATAAATAATATGATTTTGAATGAAACTAATTACTGCTTCCTGATCAACATTTGGCAAAGGAACTGCTTCGATCCATTTTGTAAAGTAATCGATACCAACTATAATATAACGCTGGTTCTTAGAAGAAGCGGGCTTGATTTCACCAATTAAGTCCAAAGCCCATCCTCTGAAAGGCCAAGGTTTGATTATGGAGTGTAACTCACTAGCAGGTACATGCTATATCCCTGCATGCTTTTGGCATTCCTGACAGCCTTTAGCAAATTCTATGCAGTCTTTTAACATCGAAGGCCAATACAAACCTTGTCGAAATAAAAGCCATTTCATTTTATGGCCTGCTTGATGCGATCCACAGGCCCCACTGTGAACATGGGAAACTGCCAAGTATGCTTCCGATTCACTTAGACATTTTAGCAACACTCCTTCTGCAGTCTTTTTAAACAAATCATTTCCCACAATCACGTAATTTAAAGCCCTATATTTGATCTTTCGAGCCACATTACCTATTGGATTTTCCAAATATTCAACAATGGACTTTCTCCAATCATTATCTAACATATTGTCAATGGCCAAAATTTGAATTCTTTCCTGGAGATCATCCATGCTTTCATCTTCATTATTTTGTGGTTATACTTGCCCCCACAAGTTTTGGCATTGGCAATTTTAGTGCTTAATGCTCTGGTAACACCAGTTTATCTTTTATTTCGATCAACTGAGTTAACTTTTCCTTCGACATTTTATACCCTGAAGCTATTTGGGCTAAATCATTTGCTTCTTGGTTTTCTTGTCGAGGTATATGCTCAATGTTAATGTAATCGAAATGATTCAGAAGAGAACTCGCCATAACAAAAATATTTTGCTAAGTGTTCATTAACACATTTGTATTCTTGTGTTAATGCTTTCAACACTAATTCTGAATCACCCTTATGTTAACATTTCTTGCCCCCAGGTTAATTAAAATTTCAAGGCCTGTAATTAGAGCCTCATAACTCAGCCTCATTATTAGAACAAAGCCCTTTGATTTTATTGAATTTAGTTGGAACTTTATTGGGGGATATTATTAAAACTCCAATTCCAGTTCCATGTTTGTGTT